>NC_092056.1:18585448-18882948 GCF_039877785.1 Chaetodon trifascialis
GGGACCTTGAGTTGGGTCTACTTTGTCAAATACTATTTCCAAGGTCAGAAGGTCACGAATTGCCATTTGTGTTTAAAATAAAAAAAGGAATGTTTTATGTTGTATTTCCTAAATACGCTGTATTATTTGTTGGTTATTACATGTTGCAGCCATCCAGAAAATTCCCAACAGTAACACCATCACAGAACATACAATCTCACTGGCTAGTACATGTGTGATTGTAGATTGTATGATATTACTGTTGTGATTTTTCTGCATAACTGAATCCACTGTGTTTTGTCTGTTGTGGCTTAAAGGCAATCATTACACTTCATAGGAAAGAGCTGAGAGTGTGTTTGTGTGAATGCACAGTACCTGTGTGTGAGGTAATGGAGGAGACAGCAACTCTGATGGGGCCAACAGACCATCCTGGTTTAGATCCTGAGTCTGGAGTAAAAAATCTACCATAGACACCACCTACACACACACACAAACACACACACAAACACACACACACACACACACACACACACACACACACACACACACACACACACACACACACACACACACACACACAATAAAGAAAGCGTTCACCCTAAACTTTAACGATTTATGTTATACTTACATTTTGTCCCCATAGAAAAGACGAGTCCCCACAATGTGACTGTATAATCAGACGTTTATCCCCACAACGATGGTAATAGATGTAATACACATACACACATGCACCAGGTCAGATAAACAGGTCAACTTGACCCTAAGACAATGGCATGTCAAACACACAGCTACTCCCCCTCACCAGCTCATTGGCTTGTGCTCCAGGTGTATGATGGGAGTTATAGTCTGAAAGTAGCTTCATCATCTCCAAGCCATCCAGGAGCCCACTGCGATCGTAGTCATAAAGACGAAATAGGAAGAATACCTCTGACACAAAGCAGGAGAAGACTGACATGTTTAATACCAAACACGCTTGATGCACTGCGGTAATATAGGATGTACAGAATGAAAATCCCTGACTGAATGTAAAGAATGTAGGTTTTTTGCACGTTACAAAAAATGTCAAATCATAGGAAATTACTTTATTAGTACCTCAGACATCGGATTTCAGTAAACAGCTGTCTGTAAAATTTGTGTTTATGTTTGGTAGTGATGACTGAACCAGTAGGAAGAGATGTCTACCTTGCTCCCAGGTGCTGATTTCAGGTCCTCCTTGACCATCCTTTAGACTGGACTGAATGTAACTTTGCAGCAACCTGCATTGCACGCAGTACAGAGTACATTTCAATTGAGGAGTCAGATTTTCTTGCAGATACAATCAGACTGGCTGATATTTATCTCTGTTCTATCTTTCTTTATTTACCAGTGATTCTTAAACAGGCTAACTTAAGCTGTAGCCATTGTAGCAATTCTGTATCATTTTCAGCCACAAGAGGGCAGGATTGGATGCTACTGAAAATAAATCCCACCATATGACTCCACTTACCAGGAGGAGGTGCCACCTCATCAAAAAGCATTGTGTTTCAGGGAAGGTTATTCATTTATTTGTTCATTTTCTCTGTTTGCTTAATTGTTTTGGAAGACTGCAACCTCACACATCTCACATGAAGAAAATGGAAAGAAGTCATATGTTTGGAGAACAGTGATACTTAGTGACACTTGCTGACCAAAGTTTTAAACAGGAGTTTTTTTAGTTCCATGCTCAGGCCATAGATTAAGTAGTGCTCACATTCATGGGAACATGGTTGAAAGACTGCAACTCTCATTTTACAATTGAAAAATTTGTACCCGAAAAAGCCCTTTGTTTCCATCCAGGCAGCATCTGTGCCTCCTGTGTGGCCTAGGTGAACGTGCATCTTTCATCTAGGGAGGTGCAGATACTATCAACTGCTTTTCTACACAGCTGACAAACACTGTCTGGTCATATGCTCACCAGGCAAGAAACCACTATGATAGAGTAGTATATCTTATCAGCCAGTGGAAAGAAGCTAAAGCCACAAAGTAACCAACAACACACTCGCTAAGTCCACAAAGTCATTATGTCTCTCATTTTCTTTCATGAAAATATCAAACTTGTAATTTATTATGGGCCACTTCATACTAATACAGCTGTATCAGATGTCAGCCATAATATATCTGCGATATGTGTGAGGATAATTTATACTTTCTCTATCCCCATAATGGAAAAAAAACAGTATTGCAATATCAGTATCTTATCAGTGTATGGTGTAGTTCACATCATTAGCACAACACAGCAGCCAAAGTCCACAGAGAGACCAGACTGCTTAGTCCACTAAAGCACACCGCAGGCTGAACAAATTTGGATGTGGTTTGCATGTTTATGGTTTTAGTAATAACTACTATGTCATACAGTAGTGCAAAACAATGCATGGCAGTAAATATATCTTCATTCTATGTAAAATATATCTTATCATCCTCTGAGAAAAAGGTATTTCAAACTGCATTTTAGGCATTTAGGCATTTTGTAAGGGCATAAACAGACTCAGCTTTCTACTTAGAGACTTTGTCAAGAGCACATTCATAGCTTAAAATGAACCGGATGTGTAATAGCAGCACATCGACCATGTGTCCCTCACCTGCGGTTCTCCTCTCCAGAACCAAAGGGATTGGCTAGTGTTGCTGAAGGGGGGCGGGCATCTTGGGTGTCCTCACTGAGAGATAAAAAAAATTAAAGAAGGGAACAAAAAATATACACTTTTTTTCATTATTTCCAGTTAAACACACAGAGATATAAACATTTTTGAATAATAATAATATTTTATGACAATAAAATGTATCAATTATGACAAAATAAATATTGCAGGATATTTACTGGAAAGACTAAAAATGTTTCTATTTTGGAATGCGCAGAAAAAAAGAGGGAAACTGTGGAGAGAGGTGGCTTACCTTTGCGTCCCAGGTAGACCTGGTGCAGCCAGGCACAGGTGTATGAGTAGGAACAGGGACAGTACACATGGGGCCAACCTGCCCAGGTGAGACTCCATGAATACACCTACAAGCACACAGCCATGTTAGGGCATCACATCACATCACATCACATCACATCACATCACATCACATCACATCACATCACATCACATCACACACTTTAGTCATAGGATGTCTCCATGAATTTATTTGGCCAAAGTTCAGATTGAACAGAATATGCAAAATATGAAATATTCACAGGTGATGATTTCACGATGCTGCACAATGTTGAATTTCCACATAGCTTCCAACAACCTGCCCAAAGACACCTGCATACTCATAAACTATACAAGCTATTTGTGTTATTAGCTGTCAAACGGCCAGTCTACAGGTAACACCTCCTACCGACAAAGAAAAAAACAATAATTGCATAAATACAGCATTGTCGCAATCTTGCAGCCTTTACAATTTCCACAGATGGTGGAGCTTATGGTCCATTATGGCAGGATCAATTCAAACCTGTTAATGTGTATTTAGCTCAGCATAGTCCGTCCACACTGTCACCAGAGATCAGTGAATATGTTCATGTGTCTTCAGTGTTAGATGCAGATGTTACATATGTAGATGCTTTTCAAACGCTGCTGGTTCGAGCTATGTACGGTACGCTGCTCACTGCATAGACTGATGAACTAGCCATATCCTTCTGCGGGGCAGCAGCGATGCTAACATCGAGGCTCACACAGCCACGCATGACCCACGGCTGACACCGACTCAATGCAGCATTATTACAACCCGCACACTGATTATTTCTGATAAATTCGTCATGTCCACTCAGTTTGACATTCCAGGCCTGAATTAAAACAGAAACACATGACATATGGCATGCGGTGGCTAGTCGCAGCGTAAAACAGTAGCCTAGCATGTCTACAGATGTAGATTAAATATTTATGTGTGTGTAACATGCAAACTGAAAGCCTCGCGGAGGTCTACAGCCGGATAAATACAGTCTGCTATACTCTATGTCTCCACTCAGAGTGATAATGAGCCTACCTGTCTGCATAGCTGATGTGTGGACAGTAAAAAAAAGAGGCTTTAATTCGGGCAGGTTTCGGTTTATAGGTTCATATCCTGAGAGGAGGACACCTCCGCCCCGCCTCGTGCCTCCCGCTCTGCTCTGCACTGCGCAACGGCGGCTCCACGCGCGCTCCCTGGCTGCCACGGAGACCGTGTTGTTTTGGTCAATGACAGGGTCCACGTGGAAGAACGGGGGCGCCGTCGTGTCAGTGAGTTTGCGCAGGCAGCGTCTCTTTGTGCTCCTCTCTCCGTTTTATATTTCACGCCACGTCGTCATAGACAGTCCTCGAGTACGGGACAGCTGGGACGGGCAGACAAAGTCTTCTTTTCCAGGATGGCGACAGGGGGTTGTGATACGTCTTTAATGCTCAGTCTCGGTATGATCAGGGGCCATAATTTCAGGAGATATATTACAATATGAAGTCATGCAACTTCTTCACAGGGGCTGCCTAATATCAAAAACTTCACACACACCAGTGGTTACAATGTTCATACAGCTACCTCCTTACATTCTTTTATTTTTTATTGCTATTTCCTACATGTACATGTGTAAAAATATTTTACTCATTGCATTCACGCTCAGCCTTGAACCAGTATTTTGTCATTTAAAGACTATTTCACAACAAATTAATTTCGTTTAAATGTTTGCTCAATTTACCAACAGAGCATATTTAGAGGTCCTGTATGCACTCCTGGTATTTGACCACAAGATGTCCCAGTAGCTCTTTATTTCAGTTGATTCCTCCAAGGCAGCCTAGTACAGAAATAATGTTCTTATCTGAGCATTATAATGAAGAATATTGAGATGAAAATGTGATGATTATGTCAAAAATGAACAGCAAATGATGAGACATTTTTACAAAATCATATTATTAGGAGTGAGGCCAGGTGTAGTGTTATGACAAGTGATACATTGTAATATATCTAATTATTGCATGATGATACATTTATGACATATTTAGATCAGGTCTCAACAACCTCATGGTTTCTTTAAAGTTCATTAGTCAATTATTATCATTAACAGTCAATAATAATAGCTCAACTGAACAAATTGTTTGTAGATATATTGACATTGTACTGATGGCTGAGATTCAACAAACCCCACTACAATAGGACAGCTGCAGTCAAGACTGATATCATCGGCGCGCGCGCGCGCGCACATGCACGCACGCACACACACACACACACACACACACACACACACACACACACACACACACACACACACACACACACACACACACACACAGGTCAAGGTAAGTTGGCCAGTAATGGTGTGCTGAGTGTGCAGTCTTCATTGGTCTCAAAGGGAAAGTTATTCTTGAATGCGTTCATGCTGCTGTCTCCAAACACTGAAACCAGGGACGGACTGACCATCTGGCATAGCGGGCATTTTCCCGGTGGACCGACGTGCTATTTGGGCCGATAGTCGGCCACTTTTTTTTTTATTTTAAATATTGGTCTGACCGGCCCATAATGCCAGACAGTCGATCAGCGGCCCGATTGACTTTGGGCTGGCCCAATCACATCATTAAACACCAACCCCTTTCGCTTTGGTCTAGCCGACATAATGCATTCGGCAAAAAAAAAAAAAAAAAGTCAGCGCAAGAGTTTGTTCATAACCACCGACCGGCCCTCGACACGCTGGTCTGCTGGTCTTTAATAGGTTATTAAATTCACTGACACTTGACGGAACTCATCTCGCCCAATCATATCATGAAACACTTCCCCTCATTTGGGTCGGTAACGTAATCTGTTAGGATCTTCGAAAATGGAGAGAAAACGAAAAGGAGGTGCAGAGAAACTGCGAGACAAGAAGAACCTGGCTCTTCAAGCCAAGGCTGTGCGCAAAATTTCTCTCTCTCTCTCTCTATTATGTGTGTGTGTGTGTGTGTGTGTGTGTGTGTGTGTGTGTGTGTGTGTGTGTGTGTGTGTCGGGTCGGATCCCGGCCCGGATTGTTGTTGTAATTATTATTAGTGTGTGCTTGTCCCAGTCGGATCTGGTTCTGGTCCTGGGTCTGACCCGGGTAACTTACCCGGAACCGACCTGGAAATTTCCCGGGACTTTACCGTTACCGACCCGGAAATTTCCCGGGACATTGCCGGGACCGACCCGGAAATTTCCCGGGACTATACCGGGACCGAACCGGAACTTACCCGGGACCGACCCGGAAATTTCCCGGGACATTGCCAGGACCGACCGATCCGGGAAAGTTCCGGGTCGGTCCCGGGTCAGATACTGAAAAACTGATTCATACCTTTAATTTAAGCTGACTCGACCCAGCTGTTACCATCATTATTATCATCAGTGTGTGTCCCGGGTCGGATCCAGCCCGGATTGTTGATATTATTATTATTAGTGTGTCTGTGTCCCGGGTCAGATCCCGTGTCGGATCCCGGCCCGGGTTGTTGTTGTTGTTATTACTATTGCTATTATCATCATTAGTGTGTCTGTCTCTGTGCGGCCCGGTACCAAATGGCCCACGGACCGGTACCAGTGCTGTACAGTATGTTCTGTGTAGAATTTAAATAATTTTAGTTTTAAAAACATTTGTCAGGGGTCATAATGAAGATACGGGTATGATGTGTTGACATAAGGTGTCCTTAAACAGAGTGTCTCACCCTGATGTGCGCAAAGTGCAGATACCTGTAGGGGGACCTTCTTCTGAAGTCCTCCAGGATCTGTCTGCTGGGTCAGGGAACTGCAGCGCGGGGAAGTGCTCCCTGCACTTCTTCTGACAGGACGCGCTCATCATAACGTACCAGTAGACGCGGAGATCCCGGTTTCCTGCAAAGGACGGTTCTTCATGTGTGCTGCTGCTGCTACAGTGCAGCATGCAGTATCTCACGCTGTCCCTAAGAAGCCGGTGCAAGCGCAAACTCAATTCCAAATAATGGATCGATTCCGTCCACCTCTCTGCTGCGTTATAGTCCAAAGCCAATCCATACGCAGCCGTAAAGGGGCATGAGCTCCTCCTTGAGGAAATTTCTGAAATTGTAGTTTTCATATTGTGCGGCCGACATAAAAACAAAGGGGTCGCTTAGGGGTCTGTGGGAATTCCGGACATTGGGCCTATTAGACGTTACCGACTCGGGTTTCTCAGTGGAGGCCAGGGACGGACTGACCATCTGGCATAGCGGGCATTTTCTAGGTGGGCCGACGTGCTATTTGGGCCGATAGTCGGCCACTTTTTATTTATTTGAAATATTCGTCTGACCAGCCCACAATAGCAGACAGTCGATCAGCGGCCCGATTGACATTGGGCTGGCCTAATCACATCAATAGACACCAAACCCTTTCGCTTTGGTCTAGCCGACATAATGCATTCGGCAAAAGAAAAAAAAAAAAAAAAAAAAAAAAAAGTCAGCGCAAGAGCTTGTTCATAACCACCCACCAGCCCTCGACACAACTTGGTCTGCGGCCCATAGGTTATTAAATTCACTGACACTTGACGGGGCTCATCTCGCCCAATCATATCATGAAACACCTCTCTCTCTCTCTCTCTCTCTCTCTCTCTCTCTTTCTTGGTAGAGCACATACTGAATGACACTATGTTATTGAAGAACGTGCTGAACAAAGCTCACCCTGACTGGGCTACACCGCTCGGGTAAGGTATGTCATGCTAAGAACGCCCACTAGGCGTCGCTGTGTCTTTAAATAGTACGTCTTCTGTTTGCCTCCTCACAGGAAGTTAGCAAATAGAATTATCTAATTTGATACAAGAAAAAACAGTTAAAGAGAGGTCAAATACTTTTCTAAAAGCATGTTCTACCAAACGGTTTGTTGATTTAACTAATGTAACATTGATTAAATAGACTATTTGCTATGAAATAAAAAAAAACTTTGCTCCATTATTGTTAATATGATACATTTAATGTTATACTGTTATATGCTGAAGTAATGTTATACTGATTTTTTTTTTTAATATCATATATTATCATATATACAGTTTCTGAGATCAGTTTCAAAGTACTGTAAATATGGTATATAAATACTGAAAATAATATTAGTTGGTAAACTAACATTTTAGTAGCATTATAACAGTAAATGGTTTGTAATTTAGATTTATTTTATTTTATTTTTTACTACACAAATAAGAGATAGACACTCACTGCCAAGTCTGATTTATTTGACATAACAACCATTTTCAGAGCTTCATGCAATTCAGACGAAAAATTCAAACTCATTGTGCTGCTGCAAAGATGGTTTTTTTTTGTTGTTGTTGTTTAAAAGAACCTCTGCTATGAGAATACTAAGTGAAATATTTTCTCAAAGGGTACAGTTCCTTTATTCATAGTGAAATTACAATAGAAATTTTTATTGCTTTATTTGAAGTGCAAGTAATATTGGTGGGCTAGGTCTTAATAAGAAAGACATACATCTATTAAAATGGCTGGATTTTGACTATAAATCTATCTACTATAGTAGACCCCCCCCCCCCCACACACACACACACACACTCCTATTCCCTCATTCACGTCTTCAGTTTTGTTTCCCTATCCTCTCATCACCTCGCTCTCATTGGTTGCTTCTTTTTTATCTGTTTCCCATCTGGCCTTCTCCCTCATGTCTCTTGCCCTCCCACCCTCTGAAGTAGTGCCAGACTTTACTCTCAAATTGCTAAAAGTAGATAAACTCTATTGAGATGCCAACACAGCAGCATGTGAACACACACACACACACACACACACACACACACACACACACACACACACACACACACACACACACACACACACACTTGCAGTACTCTGCCAAGACTAAATTCTTTGCAGTTCTTTAGGATTAGATTGTATGGGTGAAAAGCAGTGGTGAGAGGGAAGGTAGTAGTAAAATAAATAAATAAATAGAACACAATAATAAAATAAGTGTGAGAGAGATGGAAACAAGGGTGGTGCAGATGGATAAAGGTGAAAGGTGAGAAAGGTGAAAGTGAGATGGAGGCAGGACAATGGAAATAGTTCAGAATAAGAGCTGATTTGTTCACCACAGAATGTGATGAGTTTGTTTGTACAGATGTGTTTGAACTGTAGTTTTACTCAACTGGATGATTGGACAATTACTCATGGAACTTCACACACGCACGCACACACGCGCGAGCGCACACACGCACACACAGAGTTTTCTTATTTACGTTACATTTAACCAAACTCATCTTTAAACTCGACCTTCATTTTGATCTGAACTACACCTGTAAATCTTTATGACTGCATCTTGCACACAAATCTTCATGTACATATTTATTGTATTTTCGACATTGAATTTAGTTCCATTTGTTGTGGACAACCTAACGCTAACCTTAACCATAGCCAATTTATGCCTAACCCTAACCCTAACCTAACTTAATTAACCGGGCCATCAAAAATGATGTTTTCCCTCGTTAGGCCTGGGTTTTGGTCCCCGTGAGGACTACCGGTCCTGACAAGGTTGGAGTTTATAATCTAAAAGGTCTTAATGGAACTGTTGTTGATCATTACAATAGAGTGTCCTGAAATCCTCATGGATTGTTGCTACTGTGAGCTACAGCGACTACTCTGACCATGATCTCACAGCAGTGATGGTTCCTCAGGATACATGAAAAGGGTTGTTTGCGGGACAAAGTTCTGTGTCCTGTGTTCTTCAGTCTCAGGTTGTGCTTCTGTGTTTGCTGTATTTAAGACTCCTCAGCAGTGGGGGTTCAGCTCAGTCTATACCAGCTCACTTCACTGTCCATGCATAGAGATGAAACTTTTGGCCTCTGAAGCGTGTTCGCATCATTCTGCACACATGAGAAATTCAGAAAATCAGTCAAAAATGAGTGGAACTTCTGCTGATGGAAAGAAAGAAACATCAGACACAAACAAAAACACACTCACACATAAGCATTTGCCCACACATTTATAAAGGTCAAGCAGGGAAGTGTTGAGCTGCACTGGAAACTCTGACACCCAGACCTGTGAGTGGCAAAGACCAGTCAACCTTTATGACCACACGAGAACTAAAGTCACACTCACATAATCACACAGATACACTCAAACATCTCCATGCGTGACTCACTGAGTGGCTTGGCACTGTAGCGGATCCCTATTTCACAGCTGGTTGGTACACAAACATCTTACTGACACTCACTTACAGGAATGGAGATTACAATGTAATTGTTAACAGGTGTTGCTGCCTAGTATCTGTGTATGTGTGTGTGCGTGTGTGCGTGCGTGTGTGTGACTTAGAAAACACTTTTCATTCTCGTGCACAGCAGGCAAACATAGAGAAACGGAGACATGATGTAGAAAATTGGACCATCAGACAGCGATGTTGTTCTTACAGAATGTGCTGTTATTGTTAACATGAGACTCCTGCTGCGCTCACTCTGTGTGTGTGTGTGTGTGTGTGTGTGTGTGTGTGTGTGTGTGTGTGTGTGTGTGTGTGTGTGTGTGTGTGTGTTACACAAAAACATCAGAATATAATTAGCTTTACTTTCAAGCCTCTGGATCTCTGTTGAACAGATTCTTCCAAATGATAGCTCCACATTTGGTGTTGCTCCAAGGAACAAAGATCACACTCATCAAATGTCAGCTTTCCGGACTAATTTATTTATATCAGTACTTTTCTTTTCATTTTCATTACATAGATTTCAATGCAGAACTATACAAACTATTGAAACACACGCCTTTAAGACTGGAGCTGCCAGTACTCAATATCTTCCTTCCATTTTGATTGACAATCAAGATAAGCTAATCACTGCTCCTCCTAGTGGACAGATAAAACATTGCAACTTGTTTCCGTACTGCAGTGTTTCTCTATTCCGGTCCTCGGGCCCCACTGCCCTGCATGTTTTAGATGTTTCATGCTCCAACACACCTGATTCAAATGAGTGGCTCGTTATCAGGCCACTGTAGAGCTTGATGACGAGCTGATGATTTGAATCAGGTGTGTTCCAAATTCCAGCCAAGGACTCAGCAGCCCAGCTGACAATTTTAGATGGCTATAGGATGTAAATTGTGTTATGCAGTGCACCTGTATCTACATTTATCTGCGTTTATTGTTTCTCCACTCATGTATTTAGGTTTTTCCTTTCATGCACACCCACACAGGTATTTTCCATTACTGCCAGGCTGACGGGTGGAGTTATACTTTTTCACAGACATTGGCTATATTCAAAACCGCCTACTACATACCACAATTATATGTAATGCATATTGTACGTAGTACATACTGCATGCTATTTGCCATAGTAGTATGCAGTATGAAACTGTTAAATCAATTTGTTTGTCAGTCTGCTGTTTGTCAGTCTGGTTTTGGAAAGCAAAAATTAACAATAACACGGCTAATGGCAAACAACCACTACTGTGTACCATCACCTTTTGTTGTAAAAAAGGGAAATTATAACTGTGGATTTTCAGGATTTTCCCAACAACAAACATTTGCCTGAGAGATGATACAACATGCTACATTTTCACCAAATCACAATAGGAAAAGCACAGGTGTAAATAATCAATGGCTGAATTCCATTTAGCTGCTTCAAGTCAGGAGTATTGGTCATGCTGGCTCTCTGTCACGCTGTCTTGGCTTAGTGGGAAACTTGAACAGAACAGAGCTGTTATTATTGTAATTAGTGTTTATCTGAAGCTGTGAAGGGCTGATCTCTAATAAACTAACAATAATGTCCAACCTGAGCAGGACTTACAGAAAACAATGTGTACACTCCCACACAGTCCTGAGTACACATCTAATCACCTAAGCGAGAACATCTGTGTGGGTGTCGCCAGTCTGTGTACTGCACCACACATAGAGAGAGTCCCCTTATCTGTGCTCTCTGTCCGAACAAATCTGTTGTTTCTCTAGTCTAACCTCTTCTGTTACACCAACCAGATGAAGGTGAATCCTGTGCCTCTTTTAACCATGCTGCTCTATTTTTAACACACTTTTTCTCTTGTGGGGTCTACTTTGATCATCGTTCCTGTCAGTGCAGATGGCAACACTGCATTTTCTAAGCCTCATCTGGCCTAATATATCTCCTCACTCTCCTCTCTTCGCTGCTCCTTTTCCTGGACCTTCTCTCTCTCTCTCTCTCTTTTTTTTTTTTTTTACTATAACACTCAACTGCCCTTGCTTGAAGCTGAATTTACTCATTGACTCATTCTCGTAGTGTCTTTGTGGTGGATTTTAGTCTATGAAGGTCTACGAAACAATGATTTTCAGAACATGTAGGAGTCTTTCCATATCTCTTTGACAATGTCCAGTGTCTCGGAGTAGGGAGGCCCTCTTTGCACCATTTCCTTGTGATTTCCTTCTTGGTCACTGCTCATAGAACTCTAATGAGATATCTGTCCTCATGTTGAATATTTTCCTGTAGGTTACATAAATGTAGCACAATACGTGTCTTAGAAAGTCCATACCCTCATATCATTGTCAACTCTAATCATAAATCATCCCAATACTTGCTTATTTTCAGATGTTCCCAGCAAAGATGAGTTCATTTCTCTCCACGCAGTCTCCAGCAGGACTGTGGTGTAGCTGAAAATCTACTTTTAGTCTTTAAAGTAATGAAGAATCTGACCGTGTTTTTCCAACAGAATTCTTTCCACGTTCTGGAGCTGGTGGTTGTTTGTTGTATCTTAC
The DNA here is from genome assembly GCF_039877785.1 of Chaetodon trifascialis. NCBI lineage: Eukaryota > Metazoa > Chordata > Actinopteri > Chaetodontiformes > Chaetodontidae > Chaetodon > Chaetodon trifascialis. The sequence goes on from NC_092056.1 coordinate 18,598,029, forward strand.
ATATATTATACTAGTCATCTATCAATATTTCCGTCTTTCCCATTTAAGTCTAATGTACAGCATAGAGATTCCTCTGAGACCTGAGATTCCTCTGAAACCTGAGATCACTCTACAAACAATGCTCTTGTATGCATTACACATGTCACAATCAGATGTCATCTTTTTCTTGAAATAGTCTCCGTACCTGCAGGTTTCCTCAGTCAGACTGTTGGTATGTCACAAAATATCACTTGAGAGCTGAAAACACACACATAGATTGGAAGTTCAGCTTTGTTATTATTTGATTTGAGGATACTGAACGATACTGAACCTCACAAATGCAGCAGCGACATGTAAAATATTTTTGGGTGTACGGAATGTACTCCTTTCTAAAATTGGACAAAATCACTTGCTATTTACTACATATTGTATTTTCCAATGGCTGTTCCCACTTCCCAGCACCATGTCACGCAACTGCATGGCTCTGTTTGTCTTTAGCATAGCCCAAGTGCATTCACATGCATACTCACACCAGCATGTACACTGGCGGACGCATAACCTCCCCCCGCACACACACACATTCAGTTATGTAACAAGGATTAAGTTCCACTATTTCGTGGCCCCAACAGTCAAAACTATGTGAGCTATTTTTAACCCTGGACCCCAATATAATATCAACAGACGCTTACCATAATAATGGCAACATTTACGGTCATTGCTGATCTTGTGGACATTGATATTCACTACATGGGCCTCCCATAACATTAACAGCCATTGTCACTTCATTGGCACGTCTGAGACCGCAATTCAAAGCATTGCTGTTGCATCTGGAACTATTTTAAGCCCATCACTGAGACTGTTTTCACCTCTTGGAGCTGAAGCTTGTTGTTAAACCATATTCATCAATCAATACAGTCCTACTGAAGAGTAGAAGGTGTTGTCGAGTGGAGCGCTAATGAACTTAGTGCCACAGACACTTGCTAGGTGATTGAAAGTAAGGATGTATGTTACATGGACATGCAAAGAACAAAACACTCTGAACTGTGAAAAAAAAGCAGTTGACACAACACAGGAATCACAGCTAAGGGACAACTAGAAAAAAGATTGCACAGAAAACATGTTAAAAACACCTCACTGTAGATTCATATTGATTATAGAGGGACGAAGTGTATAGGTCCAAGGGGCCAAGTGTTCCATGTTCCTTTCAACCTACACACACAAGTCAGAGGATATGTTACGTTGACTTGCGTACATTCATTTCCTGAAGCTTAACAGCTTCGCTCTGACTTTAACCTAACCTTAACCCAGGTCTTCACCCTACAATTGAATGATTTACATTATGGGGACTTGCATTTGGTTCCCAATAGGAAGGCAAGTGCCCACAGTGTGTAAACAGATTAATGTCCTCACAACATCACACACACAGTTTGTTTGAAATAGTTGCTGTCACATTCCACAAGCTAATTCCTCTGTGGCTCAGGTCATTACCACTGGAAACCCAGAGGAAGCACTAATTCTGTTACAATGGCTTCTCACACACACACACACACACACACACACACACACACACACACACACACACACACACACACACACACACACACACACACACACACACACACACACAGTCAGTGTTGCCGTTTCTCCCTGAGTCAGACTCACACAGGGAGGATGTTTCTCTTGCACACTGGCAACTCATACTGTACTTGTGCACACACTTGCTCTCTCTTGCTCTCTCTCTCTCCCTCTCACACACACACACACACACACACACACACACACACACACACACACACACACACACACACACACACACACACACACACAGAGGGAAAGAGGGAAGTTCCGCTTTCGCTTCAGGGGTGCTTAATTACAGGCCTATGTCTCACCAGGACATGATGTCCTGAGGACCCAGGGTAATTTCTCCACAGGCACCTGAGGGGGCAACTTGAAAGAGCAACTCTGCTCTCCGCTTAAATACCCTGACAGTATATATGTCCATATGGATATACACTGTAAACGTATGTGCACACATGTGCTGTACACTGTCACACACACACACACACACACACACACACACACACACACACACACACACACACACACACACACACACACACACACATAAATGTAATCCCCCACACATAAAACCACTCATACATACAAAGTCATGTACAGATGCACTAACAGGATTTGGCAAATGCACAGAAGTTATTGTGGTAATTAAAATGGTCATGTGAATGTCAGAAAACATCAGGATGGATCACACTTGTTTTCCACATCAAAGTGAAGCTGCGATTTGCGACTCTTTGCATCCCGTGTGTTTATCTTCTCACTTCAGATCTATGTACAGCTTTTTGTCTAATAATCTTACTTTTTTAATACCTCCCTCTATTTACCCCATCAGTGCCCTCTGCTCCTCTTACCTTACCGATGCTCCTGTTTGTTGAGGCAGATATTACCGTAAAACAAAATTGAAACATCTGAAAAACAAACATAGGGGTACAGCAAATGAGCTCACCTGACCAAGCTTTATATGAACTTATACTCCTGAACGAAAAGGCGAATCAGTACGAATCAGAATCTATTTCATGACTGAAAGGAGTAAGTCAACTTTTCCAACTAATCGTCTTTAATTTGAGACAGTGTAAAGATAGATCCTGTGTGTTTCTGCATGAATGACACACTGGCTGACATATGAGTATAAATACAGCTGTAAACAATTAAAACAACTAACATAAGTTAGCTATTATTTTTTCTCTGTTCATTTCATAATTAAATGTCTACACGATACTTCGAGTTTCCCCCAAATTGTAAAACTAACAACATTTAATTCTTTCAACACCATCTTGTTTTCAAATCAGCGGAGCACAAATTCAAGACAAAGAAGAGTTTTTATTGGTTTCATTCCATAGCAGGAGAATATTTGCATTTGTATTGTTTTTAGCCTGCAGACAGACTGCAGAAAACTAATAACAAACGATGGGAAAATAAGCTGAAATGAGGGTTCTATTTTTGGCCACTGCTATGCAAATTGCCTGTGACTAAGTATCAGCATCATTGATTATGATACACCAGACTGACTGCTATCATTAAGCAATCAATTTCTAATTAGCAGCATGAGACAGGACTAACAGAGGTACACACACCCAGGCACGTAAAACACAACTGAAATAATATTTCTATCAAGCGTTAGTCACCAGTATTGTTTCACTCAGAGGACCACCCTGTGTGGAGTGGACATAGAAAATAACTGAAGAAATCATGGAAATATGTCCAGACTAGATTCATTTGAATATTTTCAGATAAACAATTTGAAGACTAAAAATATGAGACAGTGTAGTCATTCAAGCAGTGAGTTTACAGGAGCGATTTAAGCGCCAGGACATGCGATGGACTCATGGGCAGGTGACGCAGAACATGGTTATAATTGAATAAATGAAGTACTTAAACATTATGTGTTTATTTGCACTTATGATTTCAGTATATAGGCATATAGGAATTGGTAAAGATTGCAATCTATTGTGGATATATTTTGCCACTTGAGTGGCCCTCAGTGCATTTTCTGATCTCTGATCTCTGACAGTGATGTTCACTGTGATGAATTACACAACTCAAGAGTTCTGAGATCTGAAACATGCATTCAAAATGGCAAACTGTACGTCTGCAGAGTGTTTTAAGGAATGAAGCAGTGGTAGAAGAAGTAATCAGACAACAGGGACAAATCTCAGATAGTCATCTGGTCTGTATGTCTTCCTACACTAAGCAGCAGGTGTGTGACAAATTTAGACACGTGAGGCGAGACCTTGACTCTCATTATGCTCTCTCCTGAACACACACACACGCACGCACGCACGCACGCACGCACGCACGCACGCACGCACGCACGCACGCACGCACGCACGCACACACACACACACACATTGAAGTGCAGTGCACATACAAAATCAAGCATCTCAAAGCACAGCAGCGTGTGCACTAACAGAGTGCGCTCACAAGCAACACAAATCATACCTGCCCCACGCCCACACACACACAGACACACATTCACACAAACTGCATGTGCATGTTAGTGAGTGTGCCACTTCCAATGGCATATCAGCTAACCCACACACACTCAGTCAGTCACAGAAAGCCAGTATCTATCTTTAGCTGTAAAATAGGCGTGTAATTAATGTTTAGATGTTGGAGTCATGAGGTGGAAACATGAACATTTAAACTGCTATTAAGTTCTCATCAGGGGCTGAGAGACAGAGCGAGAGAAGAGGGAGACAAATGGAAAGAGTGGGAGAGAGCAAGACTAGTGGAGCGTGAGAGACGGATGATATGAACTTTTTTTTCAGTAAATATGGAAATTTGAAAGCAGCTGAGGATACTCTGCCTAAAAAAACCAAATGGAACAAATTAGATTGGCAGACAGAATACAAGTCACACTTCACACAAAAGTACAAAACACTGAGTCGTTTCAGGAACGTGTCACCAAAATACAAAAAATGAAATATATGCTGAGACATGCATCGAGGAGAATGACATTATAAGCATTTGTACAAAAACGCTTCATTCTTCTATTGAACACCACGTATGCTTCTATTTCAGTCCTGCCTCCACACCTGCAGGGCCTTAATTAGTCTGTGAACAGCAAGCAGACTGTGATTCATTGATTTGATCAATCAACAACAACAACAAACAACAACACACACACACACACACACACACACACACACACACACACACACACACACACACACACACACACACACACACACACACACACACACACACAGGAAGTTGAAGACTTTGGCTTCCATCAGAGTGCCAAACAGGAGACAGGTCCTCCAACAGCTGCCACTTGGTGTTGAAACTTAGTTTGGGACAGTATACTTTCATTTATCATCTCCATTTAAAGCGACATGACACGACGAGCCTGCATAATTAATCACTTCATTGGATTAAGACACCTGTCGTTCATCCCAGTTCAATCTCCCCTCACCTTCCCTGCTGTCTCCTCTGCAGAAACTGTTTTACAGCAGAAACAAGTGATAATGTGTGAGACTAATCAACGTCTGAGCTGAACTGTGGAGAGGTTGACTGATGAAATGTTTTTCACTCATTTGTGTTTATGCCTCTTTTGAACACCCAAACAGACCATCTTCTTCATGAATGTATCTCTTCTCTTCTCTTCTCTTCTCTTCTCTTCTCTTCTCTTCTCTTCTCTTCTCTTCTCTTCTCTTCTCTTCTCTTCTCTTCTGTCTGGCAGTGATTCTGATCTTTCCATAAAAAGCACATAAAATGAGAAGTTTGGATTTAAATTGCAACCATGGCAATATGGACAAATAGCAAATAAGATGTGTTTAATAGCGAAGAAAGAGTGTGATAATAAACCAGCTTTGTGTCCACAAACTGTGGGTTTACATTACGTGTACTGGTTAAACATTGGGAGAATGTTTCCATTGGATAAGTCACATACTACTGTATAAACACACTGGGCCACTGGCCACATCAAGAGCTACACATGTGAGGCCCTAATCAATATGATCGTGATAGTGAACTAAAGTCAACAAAGACTGTAGCAAGGAAAAATAATTGGAATTGTGCAAATGCGGAAAATAATGAACTCATGCTATTTATTTGTTCTATATAAAGGAATATTTCAGTAGTGACGTATTAGTCTATATCCATCCACCCATACCAGACACCTTCCAAACAGCTTTGTGCTTTAGGACAGTGTTTCCCAACCTAGGGGATGGGACCCTCTGAGATGTCACAAGATTAAGACAAAGTTCTGCAATACACAATTTTGTATCTTTTATCCCAAAAAAATTGCTCTCCAGCAGTTATTTGGATGAAACAGTCTGAGAAGTTTGACAGTAAAATTACTCCTTGGTGGAGCTGTTCTCACTTTATGCAACATATGCAACCTGTGACAGAGGTCAAGTAGACACTGCCTCACTATAAAGCCTCACAAGCCAAAAAAGGCTGAGAAGCACTGATTTAGGACTCATGATCTGTAAAGGACTGAAACTACAGCAGAACCACCTGCGCCTTGATAAAATACTTTTCTCTCACTTTTAACTTCACTCTTATTCCTTTCCCTCTGTCACTCTTCCTTCCCCTTCTTCTCTCATGTACCTGCCTGACACCCAGTTCCTGCCCACCAAGGTTTACTGTCAGAGCCCCTCAGATTGATTCTCTCACATCAGGATGGGTTACCTGGTCTGACATGCACGTGGGGATAACATGGAAGAGGGGTACACATCTGGCCAAATGGTCACTTCAATACGCCTGCTTATCTTCAGTGAATAAACACGAAGTAAAAAACAAATTTAGGTGGGGACCACTGAAACCTCGTTAATTACCTCTCTTGATCCGCTTCCCCCAGTTTGGAACCCACCTCCCTGTGACCGGCACCTCCACCCACTCCCTCTTCTCCCCACCCCTTTCCTCCTCGGTGTATCCCACCGCTCCGCCGGTGAGCTCAAAAGCGAGAGCGCAGACGGCGCAGAGTGGATGCCAGAGCGCTGACAGAGGAGGAGGAGGTGAAAGAGTCAAGGACCGGAGGAAGCTCTTTGACATGCGGATGCAGTAAAACGAACAAGTGAACCGCAGCATCAGTGTCCGATCAGCGGTGAAAGTAGAAGAGCGGAGCAGAAGAAAGACGGAGCGCCTGTTCGTCCCCCCGCTTCAGCACCGCAGGGAGGAGACACGCAGAGGAGGAAAGATTCCCCTAAACGCAGTGAGAGCGTCGGATGAGGAGAAGAGGAGAGCGGAGGGCATCGGATAGGCAACAACAAGGAGTGAGTACACAGATGGAGAAGTGAAACTCATTCACTGTGTGCGCAAGTTTCAGAAAACTGCTGCTCACACTTCAGCCCGTCTGCAGTTAAACAACGCGTTTCCCATGTTACTTTAGATGTTTTCATGCAATATTCAAAGTCCTTTTTCAAGTGAGAATAGCATGTAGTCTTGAAGCTCATACAAGCTGTTCCACAAGTCTTAACTTCTCTGAGAGACAGGAGATGGAGGTGGTGTGTGTGTGTGTGTGTGTGTGTGTGTGTGTGTGTGTGTGTGTCAGAGATTATCTTGGACTCCAGCAGCCCTGCTTCCTGCACAGTGCACTCACTGCATGTTTAACCCATTAAATATTTATTCAGCTAAAATATTTCAGCCTGTCAAACAACCATCAAAATGTTTCTCGAAAGCATCTGAACATGTGCAGTTGTTTAATTCTGATACCTCTAATGGACAAAAATGAAGTCAGCATTCCTGTTACTTGAAAACCGTCCCATATATTTTTTTTTATTAAATAACAACAAACTCCAGGTTGGAGATGCTGAGCACAGTCTGAAAGGGATGTTTGAGAATATGGACCACTGAGATGTGTGCTGTGAAAAAAGAGACTCTTTCATTACTGGTCAAACCTTTATCTTGAGGGTAATCAGCTTGAGTGCTTTTGACCTTTTTTTTTTTTTTTTCATTCTCATCCCAATCAAAGTTTGCACATCCAGGATAAAGACTGATTTTTTTTAAAGAAGCATCACTTCTGAGTGATTCTAAAGAGACTCCTCCTCCCCACCCTCCCAGATCCTCCTCCTCTCCCTGCTGCTCTTTCCTCTCTCCTCCTCCATTCATCCCCCCTCTCCAGACATCGCACACACTCACAGAAGGACACATACATTCAAACTGTACAATAGGCACACCCACACCAATAATCTAATTGGCCACCTTTAGTGGCCCACCCACCAGACTCTAATGTGATATCACTGGGGAAGTTAGCTTGTCTTCATTATTTAAGAAATAAGTAGATCATTTAGTAATTCTTGCCCATGGTCAATATTTTCAGCTGTTATGTAACTTTTATTGGCCCAATTGTTATTATTTTATTGAAAGATGAAGGATATCTGCAATCTCTCCGATTGTTGTGGAGTACCTGATGAGATCTGCCGCAGTCGGGCCTAACACTGTATGAACAGCGATGTCCAGGAGTAAATAGCGAGTGTATCCAAAGTTATCTGCCAGCTACCACAACACTGTTTGGATGATGCCATTGTATGTTTCCTTATTTTGAAAGTACTGTGATTGTATCTGGCAGTGTTTGGCCTGTGCTATCTGTCATTATCTCATTATGTCTGCTATTCAAGTACTACTCTTATTTGTGATTTTAGGATTACTGAAAAGCAGCATAAGGGAAATATAAAGGTACTGCACAATTATTATCAATATACCTCATATCACAGTATATTGTCCAGCACTAATACCTTCCCTCTCCTCTCTGTACTCACCATCATTTCAACCTGATTTCAGCTGAACAAACTTTATTGGCAAGGATGTATAAAACAATATTCCCAAAACAATTCAGTACTTGAAAATGAAAGTCAACATTTAAGCTAACTGGAGAAACAGAGGACACTTATTGTGACATACTGTTGACGTCTACTAAAATGTCCACTAAAATGTCTAAAAACAGTTAATTCATAAACTACAAAAGCTCCGCATCTCAACACATTCATCCCTTTATGTTAAAGATGGATATGGGTGTAATGCCTTTCTCTTTCCCCTTGCTTTCAAAAAACCTTTTATTCTTAGCTTCTTGCTCTGTCTGTGTATGAAAGCACACACATATTTAACACTCAAGTGTTGCAGCATGAATGAAAGTAAATGCCTGAGGACTAAATGCTGATGCTTGATTCATGCTTTCACCAGTGTGAGCATTTAAAGGCCCTTTAAAGGCCTTTTTTGGTGATTTATTTATAAGGACTTCTAAAATTAACAGCTAAATGTGTTTGAACAGAATAGGAGAGCAGAGACGGGGAGGGGGGAAAAGTGTGGGAGAAAACAATCTCAATGCCATTTTCTCATTTCTCCTGACAGTGGCAGCTCCAGACTTATTGGACCCTAAATCCGCCACTCACAACACCAAGCCCCGCCTCTCCTTCTCCACAAAGCCAATCACCCTGAGTTCTCGGGAGGAGAGTGAGGTGAGAGAATCAAGACAGAAGGCCAGATTTTAAAAGTATTTTGTGTTTGTAATATCCTTTTGGCATTATTAGATTGAATATTTGAGGAGAGCTCCTGTGCATATGTGGGTTGATTGATCAGTGTGTTGTAGGTGGTTGCCACAGTGATGAAATGGAAGACAGTGACAGCCATCTTTCTTTTGGTGGTTCTGTACCTGGTGATGGGGGCAGCAGTCTTCAGATCACTGGAGCAGCCTCACGAGAGGTAAGCAGGTTTTACTTATATATCTACCTATATGTCTGCCTCACTGCCATTCACCCATGTATCCACCTTATTAATATCCATCCATTGATTAACCCATCATACCCCTGTTCGTGACATTCAGTCTACTGGCTGTAAATTGCTCATGCCTTTCAAGTGTTTCTTCTTCCACTGGAAACAGCATTAATGACCAATTTTAAATCTTTCTTTTATTGTGAAAATATTGACAACTCATTTAGGTTACCAACTTTTTAAATGTACACAATGATGCTTGTGTAAATACTGCTGACAGTCATAGAATACTCATTCTACACCAACTGTGTAGGGCTCTCTGGTAAAGAACTGTATTGAGTCAAAGAGCATCTATAAGGCAGAGGCTATGATGTTGCAACTGGATCACTATAACATGGAGTCCCCCAGGTGTCAATAATTGGGCATTTTTTCATTCAATCTCCATATGCTTTAGATAAAATCGTGCAGGACAACAAGATTTCTTTCCACAGCTGCACCAAAGACATCCAGGCTCACTTAGCTTTTTCATCAAATGACTCTGAGTTTCCATCCAACCATCCATTTTCTATACCGCCTATCCCTTTCGGGGGGCTGGAGCCTATCCCAGCTGTCAACGGGCGAGAGGCAGGGTATACCCTGGACCGGTCGCCAGTCGATCGCAGGGCGACTCTGAGTTTCTAATGGTAAATTAAAGACATGACTGAGATGAAGTAATTCCACCATAAAGCAGAAGCCCAATAAACCCCAATGAACGACACATGAACTCCTAATGAACTCCACTAGACAAGTGCAGTCCTGAACACATTAGTCCCATTCTGAAATGTTCACACTGGCTTCACTTAGAGAGAAGTGCTGCTCATCATCACCGTCTTCCCCTGCTTTCCCTCTCGTAGTGCCCAGCGTTTGGCCATCCTGTCCCAGAAGCTGGAGTTCCTGTCCAGACACTCCTGTGTGAACCAGAGCCAGCTGGAGGAGCTGGTTAAGGTGAGATTTACCTTATAAAAAACAGAGATTTAAGTGATGTATCTATTGCACACAGTTGAAACTGAGCGCAGCTGCAGTGGTTTCAGCACCACGGACAGCTCCGACAGCTTCACAGGAGGAGGAGATGTCGGGCCGGAGAGAGCTTATTTCTGTTCTTGATAGTCCAGTCCAGCTCCCAACCCTGAACTGTTTAACCCCACTGGGGTTCTTAAATTCGCCTTAATGCATTCTCTTTGACAGCTTCAGAGTTTTGCTTCACCCACAGTCACCTCAAGTTTTATATATTTCCATCTTTAATTCATTAGATGGTCAGGCACACAAACACACTTCCCTGCCTGCACCGCTACAGGAAACACATGGCTGAAAAGCACCCGCTTGATAAATGTTTCATAATGTTATTATTTACAGCAGCAAGAAAGTAGAAAGAAACACATGTTTTGTTTTTGTTTTTTTTAACCAGAATTTGAAAGTGTCTAGTGGTCACTCTGATAACTGTTGAAACACAATTTTAAACACAACTCTCTCTACCTCACTCTCTGTCCAGCAAGTTGTATCTGCGATTCGTTCAGGAGTAAACCCTGCAGGGACTCTGACCAACCACAGCAGCCTGTGGGACCTGAGCTCCGCCTTCTTCTTTGCTGGGACTGTTATCACAACCATCGGTAGGACACACACACACACACACACACACGCAGACACCTCTGTGCTTATTCAGACCGTCAGTGGTTCAGGCTGATCAAAGAACTCCCACATGTAGTTCTTATGGTGTGATGTGATTTGTCTGATGTGTCATCCACATTAATATGTATCAGGGTATGAATTCACATCCTTTAAATGCCTTTTCAAGCATGTGAATGTGTCATGTATGCGTTTAGGTGCACACTCCTCTTAGTGAAACTGTTATAACCAGTTATGCAACATGACTCCCTGCTGTGAGAAGTGGAGAGGTCATTGATTCTATATCTGCTTCCTGGATATAATCAAAGTAGTACTCAGTGCTGTCTTCATGGCCATAAATCCACTGTGTGTGCATGCATGTGTGTCTTTGTGTGTGTGTGCCCTTCAGTCTTTCGCTCTTGATCTCTCGCACACTCTTATCCTTACTCACCTACTACTTGTAGGAGCAACAGGAAAAAAAAAAATCATGCAAGACATGTGCAAACACATGCAGACAAACAGTGATGAATCTCACCTGTTGCTTTTCTTCTATCTATCTCATCATCTGATCATGTGGCTCAGTGTGAAATAATAATACATTTCTCAGTATCTTTCTTTCTGTCGTCCGCAGGTTTTGGGAACATCTCTCCCCACACAGAAGGTGGAAGGATCTTCTGTATTGTCTACGCATTGCTGGGGATACCTCTGTTCGGCTTCCTTTTGGCCGGTGTAGGAGATCAGCTCGGCACCATATTTGGAAAGGGCATTGCTAGAGTGGAGAAAATGTTTGTTGTGAGTGTGCGGTAACATACACAAGCATGGCTGCTGTATTCAAGTTTATGTTCTGCAGGAGGCAAGTCTGTATAGACTGCCCTGAATAATTTATATCAGAGCACTCTCAACAATTTCCTCACCCACACCAGTTCTTTTAGATCATATTTACAAAGGCTGACATGATTTAACTAGCATGCTTTGTACTGATTTCGCCAAAATGTCAAGTGTCAAGTGGGTGATATGTTTTAAACTGTAATTATTTTGATATCTGGAAAAACAGTTGAGCTGAACAGTTTATACTTCGGGTCGACTCAGTACCTCAGAGACGTGTCCTTCTTCTGGCTTAAAGCTTTTATTACAAAGACCTTGCAGTGCCATGCTTTCATGTGGCATGAGTTGCCCTAGTGGGAATTAAACCCAAAGGACACCATTTTCAGGGACATGGTCACCTTTGTTTTTAACCCTCTGTGTTATTGATCTTCTGTCTGCATGGCCTTTTAAACAGTAAAGGATCAGATTGTCTGCAGGCTGAGCTGGTTTAGAAACCATAACATGTGTCAGAGGCCATATAAATGCACCAGAGAGCTTGCAGTGTGTGTGTGTGTGTGTGCGATGTGTATGTAAATGGCCCGTGTGCCTGCACTCTTAAAATACAGTGTGAAAAAAACCTTTGACCTGCATTTACATTTTGATGAATAATTCTCCAGCTGTGAGATACACTGACGGGCTGTCTGTGCATAAGAGCTTGATTTAAGCCTTAAACTGCTAATGACTGCTAGTTGTGATTTAAAGGTAAATTCAGGTGTAAAGCTACACAGCAGGTTGGCCTTTAATCAGCTTACTGATGCCTGAATATTTAATTAAAGACTGTATTCCTATAATGAGAGGGGTCCAGCTGAAAATGAGGCTGTCCACATTGTTTTATTATTAAAATGCTTGAATGAGCCTGCAGATCCCAATCAGAGAAACAAAGCTCACACAGTTTGTGAAACTGTGAGAAATCTGAATGTGTAACTTGGAATGATTTGCTCCCTCTGCTGCTCTCAGGGCACCCGAGGGACTCTTTAATGAATATTTTGATTGAGGATGAGGACAGAGGACAAGAGTTCATTGTGCTAGGTGTGTTTGTAAAAGCCTTATTGCTCTGTGCCCTGATTGTGCAAGCCTGCAGTATTATCCTCAGTGAATACTGTGACTGTCTTTTCTTTTCTACTGCACCCAGGGGACCAATTTCTGGAATAATGCCATTACTGCTTACAGCATCTGGCTGTTCTACCATTTCACTTCAAAGCAGTGTGCTGTATCTGTTATTGCTGGTCCACATATTAGATGGATTACCAAAACCTTTTGTACAGTTATGGTTTCCAGAGGATGAATCCTACTGACTTTAGGAATACTGACTTTTTTCATGCACCACCATGAGTGTGACATTTGGTTTTGACTGAAATGTGGATGGGTCCAACTCAGGTTGAATTGTTATAACCTGGGTGGTAACCTCTGACTTTTCCTCATCGGATTAAACTCTGTTTTTCCATTTCTTTGATTAATGACCAAATACTTGTAGAACTCATAGTATTCCCGTCATTCTCAGCTATACCGTGTATTTAGTGCTAATTAGCGTGATAACAAGCTAAACTAGGATGGTGAACATGGTAAACATTACACCTGCTAAGCATTAGTAGTTAGCATAAGCACATGGACATGAAACATTTGCATGTGTTATGCACATTGATAGCATTGTCACTGCATGCATGGTAGCATTCTGATGTTAGCATTTAGTGCAATCTGTGCCTTAGTGCATCCTCAGAGCAGCCAGCATGACTGTAGACTCAGTGTTATTCAGCATTAGCATTAGTCTTATTAAGCTTAGTCTTATTATTTGCTTCTCTCTCTCTGTCCTGCAGCACTGGGACATCAGTCAGACAAAGATCCGTGTCATCTCCACCCTGCTGTTTGTGCTGTTTGGCTGCCTGCTGTTTGTGGCACTTCCGGCAGCCATCTTTAAACACATCGAGGGTTGGTCTGCGCTGGAGTCCCTTTACTTTGTCGTCATCACCCTGACCACCATAGGATTTGGAGATTTTGTTGCAGGTACAGACATAAGCCAGTGATTGAATACCAACACCTCTGCATCATGCCTGTATAGCTCATCAGCTGGGCTGTTTTGGATTATACCGCATTCATCACAGTGGTTGTCTCTGTCTGCCTGTGTCTCCGTGTCTAGGTGGTTCAGAAATAGAGTACTTAGATTACTATAAACCAGTTGTATGGTTCTGGATTCTGGTGGGACTAGCCTACTTTGCTGCCATCCTCAGCATGATAGGAGACTGGCTCAGAGTCATCTCCAAGAGGACGAAAGAAGAGGTATGAGACTGCTGGTTTCATTCACTCTTTCATTCATTTCCTTTTCCTTTCTGTCACTTTTTTCTTTTTCTCTCTACATAACTGTTTTTCTGTCAGTGTTTTTACCTTCTACAGCATCTCTTTGCCTCCTTCCTTCTTCCTTCTCTCTTTCAGCCCAATGACTCACAGGTTATTCATACTACTTGGTTACAGTGCCGTGTTCCCGCCTCAACTTTTGCCCTCTGCTTAACTGCATTTCAATGATAAGACTGTTTTCTAATCCAATGGACTGTCTGCCGCCCGCCTGAACACTTAGACACAGTCGTAGGCCATTACTGTGATCGTCTCCAGAGAGAGACAGAAAGAGGTGATTTGCATAACGTGTGATGGTGTGCCCTTATCAAAAAATGTATCTAAAGCTGTCTGCACTCTAAATACAGTAGACGAGGCCTGAGTGAATAAAAATTTGGGAGTTTTCATTAATTGAAGGGCCTGGAGGTTCATATCCACAACGACACAGTCGGGACCTCTGTTGTAATTAGAGATTACTGATGCTTGACTTTTGATGAAAGGTGAGAGTGAATAAAGATTTATATTTTAGCCAGTTCATATTGTCATGTGAGGGTTTCAGGGACAAAGATGTGTATCTTGGACAAGAACATGATAACATGACAAGATGCACCCACTAGTTGAACATGATTAGTTGAATGACTCTGGTTTGCAACCTTGACTGTTGAGTGATGATATAAGATTAGTTGTGTGCATGTGTGTGTGTAAGTAATACTCCCCATGGGTTCTCATGCTGAAGTCCTGCTGTGATGTGCCATAATCTTACTGGCCTTTAAATGTGTATGTGTGTGTGTGTGCGTGTTGTTATCATCCGGCTCTATAACGCAGAACTAGAGGCAGCATTTGAGGTGTGTGTGATTGCTAACAGACTGCCTTTAAGACTTCTCCAGTCTGCTTTTAATGGCAGATTAGGACAAAACTGAAGCATGCTAGTGTCCCATCAAGGCACATAAACATCCTAATTAAACAGAAGTCTCCATGGTCTGAGCGAAACCAGCAGCAACACCACAACACCTGGCTGTATTCATTAGAAGAAATTAGCCTGTCAGGCCGCTAAGTGATACTTCATACAGTACAGAACATACTGTTTGCTCTCACTGTGGTGACGGAACTCTAATGTTACTTGTACTTGGAAATGTTTTTACTGTCAGAGGCAAAACACTTTTTATAACGAAAGACCTTTTACTGCCTGACACACAGACCTATCCACACAATCAAAGGGCTAAACAGCGTTTTGCTGCACTTGTATTAAGGTATTTCATGTCCTTGTGTCGCAGTGCAGCAGCAGAGTAAACCTATTCAGACACACACTCTGTTCCACCAGAAATATACATATTATTGCTATTTTGCGGTTTCAAAGTGTACTCAGCTGTGTGTATGTGTGTGTGCTTGCGTCACCCCAGCTGATTCATCTGATTCTGTGCAGTCCCATGTAGTTGCAGACACGTTGTTTTAATGTAATTGAGTTGACTTCCTGGTCAGCGACATCGTCACTCTCTGTCTCACTGTTTCTCTCTTGCTCTGTATTTTCTCTTTTAAACACTAAACACGAAACACACAAGTGTGTTATAAACACTGAACGCCTCTAAATGAAGTTCTTATCGTTCTATTATTTATACATTGTAGCCATGGCATTTATCAGCTTGTGGGAGAAAAAAAACATAATTAGCAGACAAAAAATAACAACTAAAATATGGATGTCATAAAATAATGTGATTTGTGTACACTTTTGCAGCAGTAACAGTTTGAATGAAAGTGCATGAACACATGGAGCTAATATACAGTAAGTCTAACAAATAGCCTGAAAAATCTGACAAATGACTGTGATGGAGAATTTCAACAACGCTTTGAGTCCTCTGCATGGTGATTTTCATGTTGTCCTGAACTGAATGGAAACTAAAAGCTGCCCAGAAGGTGGCTGGAAAATGCTCCGCAGTAATGCACAGTACGGCACACCACTGTTGTTAATAGCTGTCCACCCACAAAGCCTCTAAACCAGTTCTTTGAAGGTTATTTCTAAATGCTGTTCCACATGTTCTCTTCTGCTCTGTTCTTCCTCTTCTTTATTTCTCTCCATTTAATTTCACTGTCTGTGTTAGCCATATCACTCACACTGTCATGTGTCACAGTTCATCTCTGTCTTTTTCCTCCCAGGTAGGAGAGATCAGAGCTCATGCTGCAGAGTGGACAGCTAACGTCTCAGCAGAGTTCAAGGAAACGCGACGACGCGTGAGCGTCGAGATCTACGATAAGTTCCAACGTGCCGCCTCGATCAAGCGCAAACTGTCTTCTGAGCTGGGATTTAGCCCTGCCCCTGAGCTCACTCTGCCCAAGAGGAACGTGTTGGTCAACTTCAACGATGAACGGGACAGGAACGAGAGGGAGGCCGGCCTGCAGGGCCTGACGACACCTCTGACTCGAAACGGTGGTTTGTTCATGAACGGTTTGGACCCTGAGAGAGGAGATATCTCAGTCATCGAACACCTCAAGTAGACAGAGGACGTCAGCAGCCTTTCAAGATCTTTCCAAGTTGTCCTAATTGGTGGCCCCAGTGCTGAGAGCAGACACAGATCAAGTAATAATGAGAATGTGGTTGTTTGAGACCCCAGCAGGGACATCTTAACAGAGAGCTTCAGTGGATTTTTCACAATGGGACACTCTTCCCTCACTTCACCCCCCACATCCCAGCCTGCCAGTGAAACAAAGAGGAAGAAGAAGAACATACAAAACAATACTGGGTGTGTGTCAACTAAATTTCAGATCTCAGAATAAGGCAAAGTTGCCCATTGATGATGATTTGGGATCAAGAAGTTAAAGTGTGAAGAATGTCCATGAGGCCTGTCTGTGTTTGAAACACGCCAATATTTTATATTTCAACAATTTCGGATACATTTTTGATGCACAGCTTACAACTTATGAGCAATTTTGTTTCTTGGGTTGTTGTTTTGGCCAGTTGACAGTTTAGAGGCAAAGACAAAACATGGAGACAGATCAAACTGTGGCCAGCACAGTTATGTGTTATGTGGCTTTAACACTCTGTTTTTAAGAGGGAAGTTTGCTACCTGAATGCAGAATGACACTGACAATCACAGCAGACTGTTCACCATAAATGAAGATGTTACTTCTATGGTGGGATGTAATGATATCAGATTACTTCAGAGGATGATGTCTGAACTACAAAGATGGTGGACTCTGATGGGGAGAGGCAGATTTTGTGCTATATGACTGCAGAATGTAGAGATGTTGAGGTTGTGGGAAAGTGGGATATGAACCACAGATGGGATGGAGCAGTGTGATATATTGAACTACAAAAATGGATGTCTTTGATGTTGATCAAGCCGGAAACTCTGAGCACAGAGAATCTCTAGACTGAGCTCATTTCTCAACTGGGAGAAGTTGAGAACTCATGAGAGCCAAACATTTTAGAATCTAAAGCTTTCTTGCTGGTTTCACTGTGCTGGTTTCAAGACTAGCTTAGATTATCGCGATTAGTGGCTAGGACATTGAACTTGTTATCTACTGCCTGTCACAGATGGGTTTCTAAAAATTCTTATGAGTTCTGTAAATTTCCGGTTACCTTTTTTATTATTTCCTCTTTTCATGAGTCATTTTAACTGTAACTTCCTTCCCACCCTTCAAACGTGCTTTTGGGTAACTGAAGACTTATGTCTCTGTTTCCTTTAAACTGGAGGGTGTGTCAGAGCTAATAATTCAAAATTTGACCTCTACGGTTTCCTCTTTGTTTTAGAGAGGAGGTAGAAGATGGATGCGGTTCAAAGTGGCCAAAGTGTGTCTCTCTCATTCTGGATGTATTTTTAAAGGAAATTATAAGGAGATTTGTGAAACCGTTGCTGTGCCTTAAACTCTTTACTTTGCCAAGCCAAGGCCAAGCACAACAACACTGTGAGGTGGACAACTGATTGAACCTGTTATTCATATTTATTTTGCATCGGTCCCAATTTTCTTTACTACAGCTGAGCAACATGAGTTGTTTCATATCCAGCCCAATAAAGCCAAATCAATTGTTCACTGTAGACTGTTGCAAGTTTGATAGATTGAGCTGTTTTAGTGACTGGAAGCAAAAAATGATCTGTGGTGGTCACATGAATGATGCAGTGTCCCTTTGAGCCATTGAAATTTTGATTTCTGTGAACATTTTAATCATTAATGAGCACCCTATAGGCCTGTGATAAATTTTGTTACTGTTACTCCATCAAATGTTTCAGTTTACTTTGTTCTGACCAACCCAAAGCTGCTATAATTCACAGTGAACTGCATTTGTGAGTGGTGCTGCCTTAGTGTCTAAAAACATTTCTTTAAACTACAAGCAAGTGTATCTGATCTCTGTCTGTCATTGTCAGCTGTCATACCTCTAATGTCCAGGAGAACATTGACTCTCTGGTTTTATCACTTCAGTGTGGACATGCATGAGCTGAAGGATAAGAGTGTGAGAAAACGTTTACATTTTTGAGATATGAAGGTTTGATGGGAGGATTAACAGACTCGCACATTGACAGGTCATCAAAGTTTCAGTGTTAACCTACAATCATAAATTCAGTTTTAATGCCCAGCTTTCACACACAGACACACACACACACACATAATGAGGGTTTTCTTCCACGTGTGTATGCCTGCCGTTGAAAATGCACTTTGATTTAACAGCCTTTGACCGGAACAACATGCTTTAGCTTCTGCAGCTAACCAGTCCATCCAACCAGAAGGCTTTGATTTTGTTATGTGGCATTAATGACAACTACGCGGTTTAACACACAAAACTTTCTCTCTAACAATCCAAGCATGAGAATTTACTACCCACAAACAAGGAGTGTGACACCAAATTATATCTGATGTCTAGTTTAGGCTGACAACAAGCTAATGAATGATGTGACGAAGAAGAGTAGAGCACATCTGTGGTGCAGCTTGTAGTTTCGTGCCAATGATAAACTGAGACCAGCAGGCAAAAATCAGAGTCCAGGACAATTCTAACCCTAACCCAATTACTTGATCTTTTTCAGTCCTAATTGACTTTTATCTGTGAGAAATGATTTTTTTTGATTCTGCTTTGATTCTGTCTTTAAGAAGCCCACTGGACATCCTAATTGAACTAATAGAAAGTTGGTATATAGATGTTTGACTTTTAGTGCTCTGTATGGTTCAGTACTAACACTGAATGGAAGCAGTAGCGGCAGCACGCTGTGTCATTGCTGCTTGGTCTGTTTTTGCCTTCTCTGTGTTATTCAGTTTGTAAGCAAACATAATGCATTCTTACACAGTGGTCTGATTTAGCTGTGCTAAAATGAAACTAACTCCAAGTCATTTTCTGCTAATGCGAAAGATTTGTCCATGCTTTTTACAACGACGGTCATGTATTTTTCTAAGCTGTATGTTTGTAGAGTGTTTCTACACTAGCGTGAGTCTGGGAGAACACATTGTAATAATAATGTCTGTAGAGCTTATCTAAACAACAATGTAACAAAGATTTTTGTATAATATATGACTTGAAAATATACCAGATTTCAATTATTTCTCTGTTTGCTGTGTTATTCAAAGTGCTCAACCTTTGCTGTGTATCCAGAACATATGTCCTGTGATCAGTCGTTCAGTTATAGAATAACTGCCGCTGTCCTCACAGAATATCCCAAACAAACGCAGATAGATCCTAAACAAATTTTAAACTTAATAGCTGGATTATATTATACGTCAGCAGGTCTCTATTTCACTCAAACACTGCAGCATGTACAACTGTGATTAGAAGAGAGTTCACTCGGTCTGTAAATGCTGGATTTTCTGACTGGGTTAAGTTGAGTAAGTTACAGTAACACCAGGCTGAACAGCAGCGTTTCACAGCTCTGTCCTGTCTGGTTAAAGTTTCCAATCCAAATCCAAATCTATTATTAGTGCTGGATGAGGTTACACCTGTAACCACGCCCCAACAGTGAGGTCATGGTGTACTGACACATCATGGAGTACATGTCTACATCACTGCAGCAGTGAGTAGTTACACCTCTGGAAGTATAAAAAAAAAAAAAAAAAAAAAAAAAAAATCCTGCATCTAACTAATCCTCCAGCTAACTCACTAACTTCATGGCAAAAGAATCCTCAACTTCTCGCTGGGGGTGATGAGGTTCGACATGAACACATACAACTCTGGCAGAATTTCACCTGGAAGATGCATTTAGGTTTTCCTCTGCGCTCGTCTAACTGCTGTGAGGTTATGGGGCTCAGCAGGAAAAAAGGTTTTCGCAACATTTGAAGTAAAATCTCATGATAGTTGACAATCTGATCAAACCACGCCCACACAATCCTGATGAAGCAGCTTTAAATTCTTAACAAATAATAACTGATGAGGTTTTTTTGAACTTCCTGATATAGTGACAGATATTTAAAGTTAGAGAGAAATATTCCGTAACATTTCATCAGGTTTACAGAGGTTTTCAGTTTTAAAGTTTCTCCCAGACATGTAATAACCAACTCATTCCTAATACTGCCAGACATAACTGGACTTGGACGCACATTAATCAGTATCTTGTCGTCTTTCACACAGTTCACAGCCGGTGAACCCCTGAGTAATTATTCGTGTTTAAACTTCCTGGAGGATAGAGTGGTCTGATGAGTGTGACTGGCCAGTGGCAGCAGGTCTTATGATGCGTGAGGGAAAGTTATCAAAGCAGGAAGTAGCCTACAGACCAGAATCAACAGCACACAGTCAGACAGATACAGTACACTGGCTCATTTCACCATGATATTTTCTCCATTGTAGGAGCCCATCAAGCCAGTCAAAGCTGAGAGAACCAGGAGTAATGTGTGAACCACAGGACTGGTTACGGTTTCACTAAAATCACTTCCACAAGGGTAAATTGGTTGCTGGTAAAGATCAATGTAATAACTTACTGTAAAGCCCCCCATCCATGTCGAAGTGTGTTGTTCTTTTTGCTATTTCACATTTACCATCATTGTGCAGAATGATATGTGTGCAGAATCTGACACCTATGACACAAACGATTATTCAAAGCAAAGTATTTTTATGTTTCTTACAGGGTAGTTTCCTCTGGGAAATAGGTTATTTTGCTTTCTTCAGGAGCGTTAGATGAGAAGATCAATACTACTCTTATGGAAATATATACTTACAACCAGCAGGCAGCGGAGCAGCAGAGACTTCAGGAGTTTACTGCAAGAAATCATCCAAAATACAGTATAACCTCACATAAAACTGTATATCTACACACATATAGTCTAGAATACATGTGAAAGCCTTTGCATCCTCTCCATTCATACGACTCCTGCTGAATGGAGTACTTTGCCCTTCCACTGGTCTTTAATGTGGGCTTTTGGGAGGTTGGGTCACTGAGCCACGTGCTCAGTATCAGAGGTCACAGTAAACATGGGCAGTTTTAATCTTTACAACATTACTTTCTCTCTAAAATTGTGGACAGTGAGGTCAGTGCAATTCTACAGTAATTTGGCAATCTTAAAGTCTCAAAAGACAAAACCAATGCAATCTAAATGTGTGTATAGAAAGCTCACACAGAGCTTCACGGAGTAGAGAGCTGATATAGTGTCAACCTCTCTGTATCGTTGGTCAACAGAGTCTTTGAAAGTTATTTCCCCGAGGGAAGTTAATGTTTCAAAACACTGGAAGTCCAGAGGTCAGATGGGCTGAAGCGTCCGGCTTTTATGTTGATTTTATTTTTAGTTCTTCGATTCTTTGCTAGAAAGGTGCCGTGTGCTGTAAAAAGCCTGGGGACACTGGTTATTAAGAATAGCTCCTTCTGTGTGTGTGTGTAATTGAACACTGTATCTCCATATAAGAGGAGGTGGTGAGTGCAGGGAGGCTGTGAAAGCCAAGCATACAGAAGCGTCTGTGTGAAGTCATGTGATCAGGCAGGTTTTTACTCTAAAAAGATGCTTTTGTAGGAATTATTCTTCAGTGTAGCCATTTATCAATTCATGTTCAGTCTGACATCCTTCCTCATCTCCTCTCTCCAGTGGTTTCCGGCCTTCCTCCCTCAGACACTCATACATATTGGCAGGTCGGCCCTACTGTAGCCACACAGACACACCTTCAACAGGACATGTGCTTCATTTAACCTGCCACAGATGCCAGGTGTCCATGTGCCTGTAAGCATGCCAGCCGGTCTCATGCTCACTTAAAAGTTCCAGTGTGTAGGATTTATGGGGATTTATTGGCAGAAATAGAATATAATATTCATACTTATGTTTTCATTAGTGTATAATGTCACATTTTGTCACAAACCGGGCCAGTTAGTGGCAAAAAAGGGAGTCCACACATGATGTAACAAATAAAAATGTCATTTATTAGTAAACCATAGAAATGTAAATTAACTTGTAAACCATGAAAATTGAAATTAGGTCAAACTAAACCAAAAAGGTATGCGTGTGGATAAATGTAAATCAGCCATGTATGCAATGAGTGTAGGTGCATGAAATGGGCTGAGTGCAAGTGTTGCATGCAGGAGGAAAACATACCCTGGTCCCACCTGGCAGGTGGGAGCCTGAGACCAGGTTACCAGCCTGGAAGCAGCAAAAGAGAGAGAGTGCAGGGTTTGCAAACCCTTTGTACTCTGCTCACAGGTGAGGCCAGTTGGGCTAACGACCTGCCCACCACTGCCAACCAGGAAGAGAAACAGCCAATCAGCAGGCAGAGGGGCAGGCCGTCACAATAATCACCTGAAAATAAGAATCAATGTGTTTTCGTTGCCTCTTTATAGAATCCGCCATGTTTCTGCATTAGTTGTATGAAGTTTACTAGAACTCTGGAGGAGATTTGTCAAGTCTGAGAAAATGGTTATCCCAGTTGGGGACCACACATTTTTAACAGGAAGCCTGAGTTTACCAGGCGTGGAGGGTCAAACAAAAGGTAAAGTCAAGCTGCACTGTGGACAATTTTGGAACTTGAGACATACCAGGTAATAAAAACCAGTGTTCATGTCTCTCATAAGTCCTTCAGCTTCATGGAGATGCAATATTTAATGGTTTGAGAGACACACCTGTGCCAAGTCAAATGATGATAAGAATGAAAGCAGGATGTCAGGAGTAATATAAAATGCTGTGCTCTTGATCCAGTTGTCTCCCTGCCTACCTGATGAAAACAGCTAAACTGGTTTTTCGAACCTGGCAACCCAGATTTCTTACTGATGGATAATTGCTTTTTTATGCCTTTTATAAAGGTTGATTGGAAAGTGGTGATGCATTGCTCCCAGTTAAAAAAAGCACCATCTGTCATATTTTAACAGATTATGTAATGTAGCTTATAAAGTAAGTCAAATGCACCACCATCGGTTCGACTCCTCGCGCCGTCTCTTTCCCCTCCGTCCTGTTCATACAAACTGGTCGACACTTCCTGTCAGTGACTCTCCTCTGGCCCTGAGAACTGATGCTTACATAGTGTTGCCCGGTGAAGAATGGGACAAATCATGCATACAGCAGGGGGATTGACAGTCAGTCAGTCCGTCCGTTTTAACGACAGACACACACACACATGCATACACAAACACGCACCCTCCAGTCTGAGTGCCAGTGATAACATAGCTCAGTGGACCCATCTCCTCATTTCCCGTGTCCTCTTCCACAGTTAGTTCTGGCACTGCAGCTTCCGCTAACAGCTCCAGCCAGAGAGATCAGAGCAGGACTGTATCCGCTCTGAGGTGTGTGACTGTGTCGTCTGCTTGCCATTCCCATAACCCAGCACGCCCTGCTGCCCCCTCACCCACTGCCCGGCAGAGAGACGAGAACATGAGGGTGAATGAGCACCTGTCTGACCCTTGATGCTCCACCAAGAAGCTGATTGACATCTACTGTGTTCTGTCTTAATTTGTCCTTAATAGAAAGAGGTCAAAAGGTCGGCACACATCATTACGTAAAATTCCTACATCTATACGCCAGAAGAGAAGATCAATACTATTGATCCAAGGCAGTGCTCCTCAGACACGTTGTGAAGGCTCGCCCACAGAAATCCCACTAATCGCTTCTGACATGTCACGTCAGCCATGGTTCTCCCATGTGTTTATACTGTCACACTCAGCATGAAGGACACGTAATGATAAGTTGTGGGATGCTGATGTGTAATTTGCTGTGTTCAATTAAAAGGTAAAGAGCAGACATCGCCCAACATCCCAGCTGCTCTGTGCAGAGTAAACAGCAGAGTATTAGAAAAAGGACAAGAACGAGATGACGTGTGATTTTGATCTGTATGTGTACGTTTTTGCAATTGAAATGTAGCATTTGCACTTACATTACAGATCTGTGCCTCTTAAGTTGCAAAGTTGTTCAGTGGCTGATGCAGAAATCCTCACAGCAGCCTGTCACTGATCACTTTAATGCTACAGACAGCCTAATTAAGCCAAACAGAATCACCATGTGATTACCAAACTCCATCGTGAGGAAATTAGTTTGTTTCCCACAAATTACGCAATGCCTCTTTGTGTCCTTTATGAGCAAATCCTAATTAGGTTTGCTTTGAAATTTGGTGTCTGAAACAAGAGCTGCATGACTGAAAAGGCAGAGCTGCTGTTGTTTCTCCACCACCACCTTTTGGTGATTTAATGTGCTTTAACCAAGTGGACTGGAAGGAGCTCACTGAGGTGTGATGTCCCAAACAGCATGAAGTAAGCAAAGGTGGTCCAGCAATGAAAACACCGTCATAATCAGTTTGCAATTAATTAAATTGTCAGTTTACAGCACAATACCTGTCAGTGTGAAGGAACAGTGGACATCAAGTAACACGGCTCACATCAAAGTGAATACTCTGGAAAAGGAGTGTTATTTTTGTCACTTTATCCTCAGCTAACAAATGTGGAACCAGTCATGCTTCATGAATAAAATGTTCCCATTCTCAGCTTATCTCAAGGAAAGTCAAATGAGAATCATCACTTATCAGTGGAGCAAACAGGTTTGTATGCAGTGTATATCCTGCTCTAACAGACGACGGCGCTCAGCCCTGCACACACATTGGACAGCTTCTCTCCATGTGGCTCAGCTTCTCCACCCTGTGGCTGCAGAGTGTACAGCTGCACACGTTCTGCGCTTACACTGAAATGACTGTACAAAGGTTATCATCGAAAAACAGTTTCAAAGGCAGAACAGTGTACGTGACAGAGAGACCACACTAGTTATGAAGCAGTTAAAAAAGATTTAGTAAAAAAGGGCAATTTGAACTATTGGGCATCATAACTATTTACAATGAGCAATAACATTGATCTACACCTAAATGAAAACCAAATCAACCAATCAAATATAGACCTGCTTTCAGCATTTGTTGCAAAGACCAGCAAGAAATAAAAAAAGTAAAAACAAAACTTAGCTAGTTTGTTTTCCTGACTTCAACTACAAAAATATCTACAAAATATGAAACAGAGCAGAAAATCTACAAAATCTTAGCTGCCATTAGCAATCAGGTGATGTGTTAGGAGGACGAAAAGATGATGAAGCATACTACCGTACATTTAGTCTGCTATGTACAAAGTTCAAGACACCAAGAATAGTACAAGATAAAGTACATCCAGTGAGTCAGTGGAAAAGACACAATGAAACTGTTACAAAGTGAAGAGACGAAGACAGAGGGACAAACAGAGGCATCGCAAAGTAATGATGGTTTCACTTCCATCAAAAAAACCTGGGAAAAATCCATATCCAACATTTCAAAGATGCAGAGTTTCATCAAAAATCACTTAAAGCGGAGCATAATGAAAAGCAGTGCGATGAGGAAAATCAGCACTTAGCCACTCCTTTTTACCTGCCTGATCATAATGATTTCTTGTATTCCTCTTTAGGCTACCACCAGAGAAAGAAGAGGAGACAGACCAAAGAGACATAGACACATGCACACACATGTGCATGCACACACACACATACACAGAGCCCCCCCCATTCCCAAAATGAAAGAAAGAAAAGGTGCATCTTAAGTGTTAAATGTTATTAGGATGGATGCTGCTCTTAATAAAAATGTGACTTGACAGTTAAATCCGTCGGAGTGTTAATATTTTCTCTATCAGTGAGTGTGCATGTGAATATTTCTACAAATAAACCGCAAGGATGTGTGTGAATGTGTACATCGATCTACTGAACATGACAGTTGTCTCCTTGTCGCGTTTCTTCTTTTAAAACTTGTTTCTCTCTCTGCTCTGGCGTCTTCAGTAAACTGAGTGAATGACACGCAGGTTTCTCTTCTCCACTCGGGGAGAGACACTTCCTGTTGGAGGTGTCTGCGGAGGGACTCTGGAGGGGTAAAACCTGAGGAGGAAGAGTGAGATAAGACAGATGACAAGATGAAGAGAGGATGAGCAAAAGAGGAAAAACACAGCAAAGTAGTGGAAAGAAGTGGGACATGTGGGAATGAAAGAAATCAAGTTCATTTTTCACAAACAGCAACACTTGAGTGTCAGAGTGACTCAAACAGGTGACTGTGAGACATTCCTTCCTCTTGACTTCTCTGACCTGAAACCTCTACATCCTTTAAATCAGCGCTGGTTCACTTCAGCTGACCTGACGCGACCAGACGCCAACCTGGACTGACTAAAAGGTGGGAGGGGTCAGTGTGTCCTGTAGACACATTAGGGGCCCAGCGGCAACTTAAACCAATACAGACACACTGACCTAGAAAGTTGGCGGAAATCATGAACTCTTCAACTCTGGTTAGCTGCCTCCAGAATTTCCTTTAGATGCCAACAGACGAGCTCAAAGATACTATATCACTGCCTTTGCGGTGACACTGCATGGACATTTTGAGCCAGTATGTAAATGAAAAGATAATTTTCCAGACACACCACTGTTGCAGAGACACTAGCTGCCATCCATTCATCTTTGTTCTCCTTCCCTGCCTGGAGTCAGACCCCATTCTTCACAGCACTCTGCTTTATACTGTGTAATGAGCGTATTGTACAGTGCAGCAGCATGAATCGCTGTTCTGAAGAGCTCGCCATTTGTTGACATGTGAGTGTACCTAATAAAGTGGCCTTTGAGTGTATGTTCATTTTGTGTAGGTGGGCGTTAGGGAGAGGGGAGGAGCGTGTAGCTGCTCACCTTGCCGTCAGGTGCAGACGTGGGAACAGTGTGTCTTCCAGCGAGCCGAGGACTGCAGCGCTTCACTGTGGTTCTCCTCATGATGAATGGACTGGCCTCCCCCAGAGGAATATCAGCAAACCCTGTGAGAGCACAAGTAATTACTCCATGTCTCAAGCTCATGGAGGTTTGTAGCAATCTAAGAGCAAAAAGCTGGAGGGTTTAGAGTCACACAGTATTCGCCACGTACCTCTCTGCACCAGCTCAGGAAGTCCCTCCGGTCTGAACTCGTCTTCCTGCTCAGGTCTTGCTCTGGGTGTAGTCACTGCACTGGCTTTGATCTTCTTCGTCAGGTTGTGCAGGGCCTCCTGGGCGTCGTCTTTATCACAGAGGTCACGGTGACCCCGTTTCCCTGACCCCTGAGGAGACCTCTGAGGCGTTGAAAGAGCCACATTCTCAATGTCATCCAGTTTGTCTCTCTGATGTCTGGAGGCAGACTTCCTGGCTGAGCGTCGGCGGTGAGGGATGTCAGTGCTGCTGGAGTGGACGTTAGCTTCGTTAGCACGTAGGCTAGCAGTGAGCTGCTCCAGCCGTGTTGTCAGTGCATCGTTGGTCTCTTCCAATTTGTGGACCTGAATCATCAGGCTGCAGTATTTCTCCATGCTCTCATCTGCCTCCCCGCTTTTCTCCTCGAGAAGTTTGTTGAGTTCCTCCAACTCGCTCTTCATCCCCTCCAGCTCTCCATTTCTCTCTTCCAGTTCCTTCTTCCTTTCATCGAGGGCAGCCTTAAGTCCTTCCACCTCTTTAGTGTTTTCTTCTGCCTCTGTCCTCTTCTGCTGCAGGGCAGTCTTCAGGTCTTCCACTTCCTTCTTTCTCTCCTCTGCCTCCATCTTCAGCTGGTTCTCCTCAGACTGTACCTCCTCGCTCTTTCCTTCACCTGTAACAAGAACGTTGACAAAATGATTCAGCTGCACTTTATACAGATTTAATATCTGTGTTTGTTTAATGTGGGTCTGTCATCCTAAAATATTCCAGGAATAATGCTGGAAATATATTAATATGGTGTTTTCCCTCTGAGAGTTAACCATCATGATTATTTATAATGGCCAAACCTGAACTTCTTTCTGATGAGTCTTTGCTCTGCGTGTGTCAACTTTGTAACAAATGTTGAATTTATGATGCTTTCTATTTTTCAAGTCATTTTGGTGTATGCCCTTTTTTGCACCACAGACCAGGAGTGGGTGGTGGGGGGACAGATGGATAGACATGGTACGTGTGGGGGAATCACTTAAATATAAAATCGTTCACACCTGAGCTGTTCAACATCACTTGCTTCTCCTGCTCCAGCTGTTTGCAGGTCTTCATCCACAGACTCATCTTGCTCAGAGCAGAGTCTCTCTCTTTAGACAGACGAGCCGTGTGAGATGTGAGCTCTGACACCTGAAATGGGTGGAACATTAAGTGGGACAATTGAGCCATGCAGAAATGAAATAAAAGTAGATATCATTCACTTATATCTGCCTCACATATCAGGTCATTTCAAACTTCGCTAATCTTCTTTTGAAATGTGCTCAGTGGTTGGTAATTTGGGCACACAACTCCAGCTTAAAGGATAACACCAGTGCAGTGCACCCACTGTAGAGACTGATTCTGGCAAAGTGAAGCTTTTTACAGGATTGAAAGTGCATGTACCTGCTCATTGAGCTTTGCGACAGACAGTTTGCATGTTTCCAGCTCTTTCTCCATAGAGGCCACTGTACACTGAAGTCTCTCTTGTTCTTGTGCGAGTTTGTCTTTCTCCTCTTCTGCTCTTTGCTTCTCTTGTTCCAGTGAAGAAAGAGCTGAAGACAAGTTATTTTTCTCTACTTCAACCAAAGAAAGGGAAGTCAGCAATTCTTCTTTTTCAGCCTCTAACTTCTGTTTCTCCTCCTCTGTTCTTTCCTTCTCTTGCTTTGATGAAAAGAGAGTTTGTTGCAGGTCGTGTTTCTCCTTTTCTGTCGAGGAGAGGTTACACTCAAGCTTCCCTTTCTCATCAGCCAACACTGCCCTCTCCTGTTCCAGTCTGTCTCTCTCTCCTTCTACAGATGCAAGAGTGCAGAGCAGATTATCTCTCTCTTGTTCCACTGAAAGCAGGGTCGAGTGCAGGTTCTCTCTCTCCTCGGCCAGCCGCCCCTCTCCTTCTTTCTGTTCTTTCTCCCTCTCTTCCTCTTTAACTTTTAGGAGTCTTTTAAGCTCTTTCATTTCCTCCTCCAAAGCCTCAATGCTGGTCCTCAGGTTCTTTCTCTCCTTCTCCCACTCCTCTCCCTGAGAGCGGAGCATCTCTCCTTCCATCTGCCGTTCTTCCAGAGAAGACTGCAGACATGTTTTCTCTTTCTCCATCTCTACCAGCAGAGACTGCATCCTCTCTTTGTCCCACTCAGTTTCTGCACTCTTTTGTTCGAGGGAGATCTCTCTCTGGCGGGAGGCTTGCAGCTGCGCCTGGAGGTCATCCACTTGTCTCGTTTGCTTCTCGGCCTCCTCTCTCATTCCTTTCTCCAGCTCCTCTACCCTGTTTCTCTGTCTTTCCTCCTCCTCTCTTCTATCCACCTCTGCCTTCTCCAGCCCTCTCTCCAGCTCCTCCTTTGCAGCCTTCAGTTCCTCTATCTCTCTATTTTTTGTTTCCAGCTCCCTCTCCATGCGTTGTTTCTCAGATCTCAGACTGTCCAGTGTGGCAGACAGCTGTGATAGTTTGTTACTGAGCTCTCTCTTCTCTTCCTCCACCTAAGGGTTAGGAGGAGGGTTGAAGATGGACAGCGGCATAGAGTTTGTGAAAGGAGAAAATCAGGATAAAGAGGAAAGGAAGTGCATGAGAGAAAGGAAGAAAAGGAGAAGAGAAAACTGATTAATATATTGCTTCATGTAAAGTTTCACGAGCAGAACATAAAGCGAATACATCACAGATGCACAGCAAAGATTAATAGGCACCTTAGTCCTTTCCTCCTCCAGCTCAGCTTTGGCTGTTTCAGCCTGCAGAAGAGAACGAAACACAGTGAGCAAATGTTGACATTTTACCAAACCTAACCTGTGAACTGCATCCAGGAAAACAAATTGCAATGGTAAAACATATCTGGTTATTTTTTCGACATTTACAACTGAATACCTGCATCACAGCTTCCTCCAGACTTTGCTCTACCTCTTCCTGCTCTCGCTCCAGAGCATCAATGCGATCTTGTAGTGAGTCAGACTTTCTCTGGGCAGCTAAAGAGGTGCAGAGTCGTATTTAGGCAAACACTCAACTCATAAAGCGCAAAATCTTACATAATTTCAAAGGATGTTAGGAGTCACCTTTGAGCAGCTCTCCCATCTTCTTTTTCTTCCTCTCGTCCGACTCGATGCGGACCTGGAGCTTTTCAATGCCAGTCTTCATCTGCTGGACCTCACCTTGAGTGGAGTTCAGGCGAGAGGCAATCTCACCTTTTTCCAGCAGAGAGGCCTCTAGAGACTGTGAGAGACGGCTCACTTCTCCCTCCAAAGCCTTGAGGAAAAAAACAGGAGGGAAAACACAAAAGTTGTTCAATTCTTTTCACCTAACATGACAAAGAGCACTCACTATGAAAACAGTCCTCCGAGGAAACTGCCACAGTTACTTATATCCCCCCTCACTTGTATCTTGCCGACCATGGACTCAGTGTTCTGATTGGCCGAGGTGTGGTCTTCAGTGATCTTGTCGAGCTGCCCGATAAGCTCCTCTCTCTCTCCACTCTGTTGGGATAGTGCCTGCTCCAGCGCCTTAATCTGCTCCAGCAGCTTCAGTGGAGAAAAAGAGAACAGATGAGTAGCAAAGAAAACAAGGTGACAGACTTGTGTTCATTTCTTTACACCATCAATGTAAGTTACCGCTAAATAAAAGCCTCTCTTGATGGGTATCAAGCATTTGCTTTGACACAAAGGGCTGTGAACAGCTCATGTACAAACCTGCTGCCTCTCAGTCTTCAGTTTCTCCAAGCTGCTTTGCAGGGCTTCATACTCCCTCCTCCCTGCTCTGATGTCATCCTCCAGGATGGAAATTAGGTTTCTGGTGTCACAGTTAGTCTTCTCTAGATTGTGAACTTTCTCTCGCCATAGGCCCAAAGACTGGCTCAGGTCATCTCGCTCCTCAGTGCAGGACACGAGTTCAGATCTCAGCTGGGCTGTCTGTAGAAACAGTGGGATTTCGAATAACTGTGCCACACTGTCAGCTTCATGTTCAGTTACGTCTTGCTGCGTTGTCAGTTTTGCACAAAGAAAAACTGAAAAGCTTGACTCTAGGTGTTGCTTTTCCTGACACATGCACATTAAGCTCACAGGCTTTTGACAGACTGCTCACCTCTGTCATAAGTGTTTCTATCTGCACCTCCATGCCTGAGCCTGTCCTTCTCTGGCTCTCTATCTCAACCTTCAGTTTCGTCTTCTCCTCCTGCAAGGTCTCCAGCTCAGACTCCATGCCCAGGATGTGCTGCTCCAGGTTGGCTTTCTCAGAGCGAACCCTCTTCAGCTCGCTCTCCTGCTGAAGAAGTTTCTCATCCCATCCACCTACGGAACCAAGGGAAATATCGACTCACTATCCACATACAACATAGAGCCTGTACATTCCTTCATAAAACATGCTGCGGCTTGCTATTTACCTTTGGTCATCTCTAGTCCTTCCAACATCTCCATAACATCAGCCAGCTGGCATTTAGATGTCTGCAGCTGCAGAGTTAAAGTGTCCCTCTCCTCCGACAGCTGAGCCATCTAAAAATGATCAGACAGTATTAGTAGTACAAAAATGGCATTGACTATTTAGGCAGTATTTAGCATTCTGCATTTTCCCCCTACCTGGTCAGCAATGCCTTTCTTCTCCTCCAAAGCGATGTTCAGTTTATGTGCTGCACCATGTGCCTCGTCCTCTGCTGCATGAACTTTCCTCTCCAAGCTTTGAACTTGAACTTCCAGTTCGGAGGTCAACTCCATTCTCAGTGTGAGGTCAGACATCAGCTGGTCAAAGTCTGCGCGCAGGGTCTGGAGTTCATTTTCTTGTTTCGCAATCACTTCCTTGTAGTGGTCGAAGCCATCGTGTGTGTGGGATGACTCTGTTGCTGATGGACAGTTATTTTAAACATCATTCAGACTCAGAATAATAATTCAGAGCATGAATCAGAACACATCAGTCCCCAAAATCTATAACAGGGTAGAACACTTATATTGGCCTAAGCAACAGCTTGTAGCTTTAATCTTTAATTAAAATAAAAAACAAAATGTTACAATTAACAAAAGTAAATTATTAAAGTATTCTTTACAGAAAATGTTGAAATCTGAGTCTCAAGTGGGAGCTCAGTGTGAAACTGTCATTAGCAGCATTTAATTACTCACCAGAGGATTCTAACTGTCTGGTCTCAGCAAGGGAGGGAGATGGTGGAGAAAGCTCGTGGATTTCAGATTTATTTTCAAGGACATCACTGGGACCACTGTGTTCAGGGACCTGTGAGACCAGAGAAAATACTCTGGTGTCATATTAAACCCATGACAGCATCATGACTTAAGGACAAATACACATTGTAATAACTGTTGTCTACCTGGTCGAAGGTCTGCTCTTGATGGCGCTGCGGCTCTTCGTTGCCCCTCATCTCCTCTACATCAGCCAGGCACACCTCCCTCTCCTCCTCCAGTTGCTCCTGGATCATCTCCTGCTCAGTGACCAGCTCTGTCTCACTACAAGGGTTGAGGGAGATCAAATGTATTTATCTCTTAATGAAACACAGAGGTAAGGCAGCACACACTAAAGCATATTAATTGTGTATTTTTGTACCTGAAAGCCTCGTCAGACTGGTGGGAAAGTCCATCCAGTTCAGACACCACATGGCTCTGCGGTTCGTTTACTGGAAGGGACTCGGTGTCTGTATCAAGCGCCGGCTCTAGGTCTGTCTGTCCTGCTGCTTCAGCTGAGGACATCACAGATAATTAAATATCAGTGTATTCAAATCAAAGTAACAGCAGTGTCTCATGAAAAACTTTACACTCACCACCAGTTTCTGTCTCGTCAGACTCCATTGAGTTGATTTCGTGTCCTGGGTTCTGGCTTCCCTGCACTTCTGAGAGCTGCTGTATGAGGCTGTGTTGCTGGCCCACCTGCTCCAGCAGTGAATCGTACTGCTGCTTCAACACAGCCAGTTCTTTCTGTAAGCCTGCCAGCTTCTGATGCAGCGCTGCCTGCTCCGCCTCAAACTGCTGGCTCCTGTAAGATAACATGAAAGTCATGTTGATGGTACAAAAATTGTCAACAAAACATTTAAGTTCCTTTGAGGTGAACAGAAAGATGGACCATACCTCTCTCTGTTCTCCTCCTCAGTCCTCTTGTCTCTCGTCTGGAGCTGCTCCTTCAGCCTCAGGAGCTCCTGCTCTGAGGCCAGGAGGGAGCGCTGGATGCACTCATTCTCCTCTTGAAGTGAAGCCACCTCACCTTCACGCCTCTCTATCCTTTCTTGCAACAGCAGTTTCTCCTCAGTCCCTTGAGTGACACTAGACTGTAGTTTGATGTTCTCTTCAGTCAGCTGATTGCAGCGACCTTCCAGCTGAAGCTTTTCCTCAACAACTCGATTCAAGTTGGTGACGGAGTTATTTTTCTCTGAGGTTAGCTCGCTTAGTTTAGCCTCGAGTTGGATTTTGTCAAGGTTTATCAGATTGAGAGTTATATCCAGTTGGGCCCTCTCCTCAATGACCTGTCTGAGGGTGGTTTCAGCTTCCTGTTTCTCTACAATCATTTGATCAACCCTCTGCTGTTCTTCAGTTAACTGCTGAACGTTGCTCTGCAGTTGCTCGTTCTCCTCAGCCAGCTTGTCTAAACTGGCTTTTAGCTGTTCCTTCTCTGCATTTACTCGATTGATTTCAGTTTCTACTTGCTCTTTGTCATCTGTTAACTGTTTCAAAGTAGTGTCAAGGTTGTTTCTCTCCTGTAGTAATTGGTTAAGATGATTGTCTTTGTCTTCAATTATCAGCCTGAGCGTTGTCTCTAACTTGGCATTTTCCTCTGCGCTCTGACTGAGTTCAGACTCTAAAGTAGCAGCATGCTCCTCTAGCTGGCTTCGTTTGGCAGCATCCTCTTCCAGACGAGTTATTTCACAGCTCCTGTCCATCAGCTCCTCCCTAGCTGTGACATACTGTGTCTCCAGCACGGAGTTCTGAGACTGGACCTCCTCTAAGCGGGTTTCCAAGACGGAGACCTGAAAATGTTAGATATTACATTTGATCCAGTTAGGGATGTTTTCTTCCCCATGGAGCAATTTAAATTTTAGACAATTAAATAAATCAGACAGTCACAAGACATGTTTTGACATTAAGTCCAGCACCGTAGCACATGATGTGTATGTATATGTGTAAGATAGCGGCTCTACCTGGGCTTTGCTGTCCTCCAGCCTGGCCTCCATGTCAGACATCTGAGTCTGGTTCTGCACTAGCTGAGCCTCCAGTGACTCTATGGTTCCCTTCAGTTCCTCCACCTGACTGTCAAAAGAGCTCATGACCGTCTCGTTGTCCTCCAGGTCCATTTGCAGCATCTCTAGCTGCACCTTATCGTGAAAAATTAAAGGAATACAGCCAATCAGTAAAATGAGTATTTGAAGGTAACTTCTTCTGAGCTACCATTGTTGCTCACTGCCCACTGCCCAAAACATGACCGAGCATACATGAGTAACCAACCTTGATTTTGTTCATGGCGACCATCTTCTCCTTTAGGAGATCTGATGTTTTGGCCTGCTCTGCCTCTGCTTTATTTAGCCTCTCTTTCAGACTCTTTATCGTGTTGTCTCTCTCCTCTAAGCCGCGCGAAGCAGCCGACAGAGTCGTCTTCATCGTCTTGATCTCCTCCCGTCGCGAACTGGATTCTGCTTTAGCAGCAGTTACTGACAGCTTTGCAGATTCAAGTTGCTCTTTAAGGCGCTTCTCTTTGTTATGGACATTTTCAATCTCCAAAGCACGACTCTCTAACTCTTTGCTCATCTTCTCTGTGAGCTCTTTGACTTCTCTCTCCAAAGTAAAGATCAGATTGGTTTTCTCGGTCAGGGTGTTCTCCAAGTTGGACTTGATTTCAATAGTGGAGGAGTGATTCCTCTCAAGAGCCATGAGACACTTCTTAAGGTCAGCATGGGACTGGTTGATCATGTCCAGCTCATTCTTCAGCATGGGAAGCTTCTCTGCAGCATCTTTGCTTGAAGTTAGCTCTTCTTCTAAGGAAGATATCTGCTCCAGAAAGCTGCTGATCTTCTCAGTCTGAGTCTGTTGGAGAGTCTTAATAAAAGACAGATTTTGTACATATGGGGAAATATGTACTATGCAATATGTATATGAAAGTACTAAATATTTCTTTAAAAAGTACAATATATAGCATATGATAATATACCTCAGCCTCTTTCTTTGCCTTTTCAGCTGCATTCTCCAGCTCGGCCTGTTGTTTCTCCAGAGACAAAATCTGAGCTTCGGCCTCTCTGAGCTGCTTCTCCGTCTCTACCGTTGTGCTCTGCAGATCCTTCAGCTCCTCCTCTAACTGTGTGAGCTCTTCTGATTTTTTCTCATTCATCTTTTTGTATCCCTCTTCATTGTCTGACAGGGTTTTAATTTGTTTCTGCAGCTCAGCTCCCACTTGCTCCTGGACCTTCAGGAACTGCTCCATGGAACTGACCTGAAAAGTTGCATCAATTCCAAAAGACATGACAGAAAGTGTAAAAGACTACTAAACAACTAAAAAAGAAAATGTAATCTTTAATCTGCTTTAAAAACAGACCTTGTTTTTGGTGAGCAGCAGGTCTTGCTGAGCCTCCTCCAACTGCAGCTTGAGCTGCTCAGTCTCTTCAACCTTTGCTGAAACCCTCTCCTCACAGTGCTTCAGCAGGGCAGCCTTCTCCTCTGCCAACCTGGTAGAGTTTAGACACCAAACACAGAAGACATGCATGTGAAAAGCAAGCTACGCTTATTGTTTGGGGACACTCATATTGTACTTAAACCATATGGAACTAAGACATCGCCAAGTATTTTCTTGTTTGCATTAACTTCTTAAACCTGCAATTTTAAGTTGCACTGAGTAGAGGCAGCACCTCTCAGACACAGTCTCAACAAAAACTGGACTTTCTAAAGTTTCTAAAGGGAGGATGTATTGTAGTGGAGTTCATACAAAATTCTGAACTAAACAACAACACAAAGTTGTCACCTGGCACTTTGCTCCTCCTGCTGTGCAGTGGCCTGAGCGAGGCACTCTCTGACGTGGATGATCTCCGCTCGGCCCAACTCTACCAGCTGGTCTTTGGAGCGAGCCAGGTCGCAGGCTGCCTGGTGCTCATTCTGCAGCTCTGCGTTGGTCCTCTCAGCCTGCTCTGCTCGAGTAGACTCCTTTTGCAACTGCAGCTCCAGATCTTTGACCTGTTCACATTATTAAAGAGTAAGTATTAGGCCAAACTGGGAATACGGTCCGTCGGTGGCTATTGGTTATATTGCTTTAGGGGCACTTAAGTTTGAAAATGTTATTGGGTATCCTGCTGCCAAGACTGAAATCTGAATAAAGGTAGAATTCAAAGATGCAGAGAGGATGTTAGTCAGCTACATGACTCCATCACAAAACACATTCAACATTTTAAAATATAATCATTTTTTTAAATGTTTAATGGGGTTATCGGCCATATGTGATAGAACCTTACACAATGGAGTAATCCATTTTCAATGGAGCTGTGTAAAACTTTTGTCAAGAATTATTATTTAGCAAGCTCAAAGTAACTCATTGTGCTTGCTTATGAACCTTGCAGGATCTCTTGGGGATCATCTTGTACCTTGGGACTGCACAGTTTAATGCAGAAAATGAACAACAATCCAGTTAATCACCTGTGCTTCAAGCTGAGCCACTTGCACAGCAATGTTCTCCAGGTCTTTGGCATGTTTCTGTCCAGCCTCTGAGAACTCAGACTGCAGCTGCTTGTGCTGATGCTCCCTCTCCTCCAGCTCTGTGCTCTTGATGAGGAGTTCTCCTTTCAACGAATCGATGCGAGCAGACAGGCTGGCCTTGTCTCCCTCTGCACTCATGAGCTGCTTCTACAACAGTGAGTAGAAACGTATTAAAGCTGAGAGATAACAACTTAAAGATAACTGATGCCACTTACACTTAAGAGACCAATTACTGTAATCATTTTTTCAATGATTTGCTGTGATACAACACTCTTTCAAACTTCTAAATTGATAATTTGTTAATTCAAAGCCAACCCAAAATTGAACAGATTGTGGGGTGTACAGCTAAATGTTCAAAATATGTGTCTGTATTCTAAATATGATCAAACTATTTGTATGCAGGCTTATCAATTTGGATTAACTGTGTTTTATATCTTTCCTAATCAATAATGTGAAGTGAATACTTTGGGAACCACAGCACCTCACCTTAAGTTCATCAGCAGCCTCATTCAGCGAGGTGAGACTGTTCTCCAAGTTGACAATTTTGTCAGTGAGGTCTTTTTGCACAGCCTCAGTTTCATTGATCAGCGTCTCCTTTTCTTTCTTCCACTCCAGCAGAGCCTGATGTTCTTGTTTCAGCTCCTTACACTCGCTCTGACTCGCAGTGAGACTGGATGTCAGCTCTTGGCTTTCCTTCTCCAGGACTGTCAGCCTATTGGTTAACCTTTCTGTCTCTTGCCTCTGTTTCTGCAGTTCACTCTGAGATCTACAGTGTAATAAAAATATTTAGAATGATTGGAGAGCAAGTTACAGATATAGTATACTCTTTCACACAGTGTGATTGAAC
Source organism: Chaetodon trifascialis (assembly GCF_039877785.1). Classification (NCBI taxonomy): domain Eukaryota; kingdom Metazoa; phylum Chordata; class Actinopteri; order Chaetodontiformes; family Chaetodontidae; genus Chaetodon; species Chaetodon trifascialis. Next base: position 18,635,848 of record NC_092056.1, read on the forward strand.
TTCTTTTACAGTAAAAATGTGTTTACCTGTCGTTTTTGGTCTCTGCATCAGAAAGTGTCTTCTTCATGTTCTCCAGGTCCCGGGCTGAAGCCTGAGTCTGCTGCTCCAGTTTAGACTGAAGTCTCTTCAGCTCCTCCACCTGCCCTTCTGACTTTGCTGAAGATAAAAAAAAGACAAACAAGTTAAGAACTGAGATACCTTCGGATCATTCTCTAAAACAGCTGCTACCATCTGCCATTGTCATTCCTCCTACTAATTTACCTTTGAGGTCATCTAGTAATCCCTGGCTGCGTTTGAGGCTCTGGTCTGTGCTCTTCTTCTCTGCCTCCAGCTGACTCAGACGCCTGTTGCTCTGGTCCAACTGAACAGTTGTACTGTTCTTCTCTCTCTGCAGCTCCTGGAGGGAGGAAAGTGTGGAGAGAACATGAGTGGTGGAAAGAGATGATTACAGGGATGGGGGAAACATAGAGAACATAAGAAAAAAAGGGTGTCAGTGTTGTGACACTTTGTGGCTATGAAAGGTGCAGTATGTAGGATTTAGTGGTGCAGATGCAGACTGCAACCAATTAAATACAACTTGGCAAGATAAAAGATATACCAGCACACTTGCTAGTAAGTTGTCAATTGACAATTACAGTTAGAGGACAATCTACTAAAAGCGCCTCACCTCCATTTTCTTGCGGAGGTCCTGCTCTTTGGTCTGGCTGGCCTGGAGGCTCTGCTCTGACCTGAGCAGTTTCTGTTTCTGCTCCTCCAACTCCTTCTGCACCTGACTCCTCTGGAAGGACATCTGGAAAGGAGCAAGAGGAGAAAAGAGTTAAGAAGAAAGGGAGAAGTATAAATAAGGGCAGAAAATCTGCCCTTGGACATCACATTCAAGGTCCCTGAACACTTCAATGGACAAAAGTTGGTGCAAACAGCTGGATTTATTCATTTGTTTCTTCATTTCATCATCTTTTATCAAATATGATCTGCAAAATAAAAGGCTGTGTTTCAGGCATTCTCGTCTGGCATAATTGCATGCAAACTGAAACAGCTGTTACTGCATTAGTCAGGCTCTTCAAAGTAGAGTAAAAGACAGGAGTGGAACAAGCCTTAATGGCATCAGAGTTGGTACAAAGCCCTAATGCTGACAGTAACATCACCATTAAGGTAGTCAACAATACATCTACATAATGACGAAGAACGAACTAGAGGCGTATGTTCTTCTGAAGTTGATGACTATGAGGAAAGACTGAATCAGAGAAGATTAAGGAAGGGCAGAGCAGAACAGAGATGTTACCTTCTCCATGTCAGCCTGCAGTACACTGTAGTCCTTTTTGGACTGTTGGACCTCTTGTGTTAGCTTGGTTCTGGTCTGGTTCAGCTGCTGTTCCAGAGCTTGGTGGGAACTCTGCAGCTGGGCTAGCTCCTATACAAAATATAACAGGGACAAAATGTTGGATAAAACCTAAAATATTATAAAGGTCTATTGATATCACGACCGTGGGTAGTTTTACCTTTTGACTGTCTCTCTCTTGGTCCTTGAGTTTCTGCTCCAGGGCTCGTCTGCAGCTCTCAGCGTTGTGCCTCTGACAGCTCATCTCCTCTGTGACTTGTTTCAGCTTCTGCTCCACTGATGAACACTAAGAATAATAAGCAGAAACACTGTCATGCGCTCTGCTGTTTTTACCCACCTTTACTATTACAGTATAAATGAACGCAGAAATAGAACAAAAACAATAAATCCTACAGTGATAAAGTCTCTACCTTGGCCTCAACCTGTTGGTGTCTGTCTGTGGCCTGACTCAGCTCGTGTCTGGTCTTGGCCAGGTCTCTGTCCCGCTCAGTCAGCTCTTTGCGGGCCTGGTTCAGTTGGGTTTGCAGTTCCTGCAGCTTGGAGGCCTGGCTACGAATTTCCTTCTCATGAGTGGAGAGATTCCTCTCCAACTCTGACACACGGCCACGCAGCTCTGATTAAGAAACAGTAAAAATTAAAGACCTGTTACTGGACCAAAACAAAGACATTTTTCAAAGGTAGTGGCTGCACAAAATAAAAGGCCCCTTAGTATTTAACAGAAAAGACACCAAAAACCATATGTATATTAATTCTGAGACAAATTTCAAAGTCCACCTTGGTTGATGGTCTTGAGCTGCTCCATCTGTTGGGAGGATCCAATGGGACTCTGCATTGCTAGGGAAGAGCTCATCCGCTGGCTGGGTTTAATAGGCGTCTCTTCGTGGGCGTCCCACAGGGATGCCCCCCGCCTCTTCAGAGGCGTTTCCATTACATCCTGAGACTGGCGGCTGTGGGTCTGATCTTGCTGCTGCCATGGGAATATGGAAGATCCTGCCTGGCGGGCAGCGATGTCTTTGTGTCTTCCAGTGACTGAGGATTGATTCAATAGCTAAAAGAGAAGAGAAAAGTTGACATCACCTGCTACAAAGAAACAAACCAACCTAATAAACATAATTAATTTATATATGAATTTATTACTTTACCATAGAATATAATGTACTCACTTTGACCTGCAGGACTTTGAGTTCAGTCTCCAGCCTTTTTCTTTCTTCTACCTCCTGGCTGTATTTCTCCTGAAGCTCCTCTAGTTTATTATCTACAGAAATACCAGGATAAACTGACAAACTCATCCAGAGTCACCCAGAGACATATCTTTGACACACATATAAATATCACTAACATCTGCAATGATACCAGCCTGACAGGTAAGAATATACTGTAAGTGGAAATCAACAAGTGATGTAATAAATAAATAAATAAATAAATAAATAAATAAATAAATAAACAACGACATGAATTTCTAAAACATGTTCAACATGAGACCCAGAGGATTAACACAAACTGAAATACCATGCTGTCTGTAGGCCAGGACAGGAGCTGGGGTAGAGAAACTTTTCTGTGGAGTTGTGTAGGGCTGAAGCTCAGAGGACGAGGAGGAGGATAATGAGGAAGAGCCAGCAGGCTGAGAACGATCCAGTTCATTTTTGTACCTGAGCAGATGGAAAGACAACAAAGCTGCCATTCAGAAGTCAGGATTTCAGTGCTTTCCAGCAGGTCAAATGGTTTATACCTATTCATGTTCTGCATGACTTACTCATTATTTGATTACACACCAAGTCACAGCAGCTGCATTTGTAAATCCACCTTAAATACTTACATAAAAGTGCATATCAACAGACACTGAACTCACTTCTTTAGCTCTTGCTCCAGTCGCTCTATAGTCTTCCTGCAGGAGTTAAGCTGACCCTCCAGGTAGCTCACCTGGGTTTAGGAAAAGGATCTAGTCAAGATCACTGAAAGCCCAAAAATTACATTTAATTCCCATAAACTGGGCTGAATTTTCCTTTTTTTTTTTGCCATGAATGGTTAATTGTGTACTGGTGATGGTTTTTAGGCCATAGGCCATAGATGTAAAATCCTGTTTTCACACATTTGCTTTTAAAAATACATTGTTTGTTGATTTAAACGTACATTCAAATGCATCTGTGAAATATGAAAATCAGCAGTTAATTATCAGTAAACTAATAACTTTGTTCCACGGCACTGAATGAGTGTCAAATTAAATAGCAATTCCTAGCACATTCTCACATCAGGAACCGACCTGCTGCTCTTTGACTCCGAGGTCATGGGTGACCTTTTGACGGGCTTTCTCCAGAGAGTCACACGACTCTACTAAAGACTGGTTCTCTCTTTTCAAAGCAGAGGTCTCAGTACGTTCACTGTCCGCCTGAGGAAAGAGAAACAAGCAAAATTCATATGTGTGATTCTATAGTTTAATTTTATGTATGATCTGGCAGAATTTCCACAAGGGATTCAATACAGTTTTATTTATCTCGACTTATTCAGTTTTCAATCCATTCATCAGTTCCTCTTGAACACTGACCTTCTGTTTCTGCTTTTGCAGGGCAGCTTCTAATGAGTCCAGCTGAAACTGTTTCTGGGTCCTCTCCTTCTTCAGTTTGTCCAGCTGGCCTTCCATCTCCTGGATCTTCTGCAGGGCTTTCCCTGGAAGTCCATCCTTCCACTCCTCCACCGCCCAGCTCATGGTTTAAAACCTGACTAAATAAACATCAACTGACTTGAAGGGCAAAAACAATCCTGATCTGCAAACTTAATGACCAGCAAATGACGTTTGGGTAACTAATTTCTGTAACGTTCACTCTTATGTATTGTAATGTGATGCAAACTAAACTACACATAAGGAAAAATTAACCATTTTTTACCCTCGATTTCTTACAGCTGTTATAATGCCACATTGAATGATGTATTATTGATGTATTACTAGACTGACGTATTATTAAAAACAAGTCGGCGTTTGCTAATTAGTTACTGACACAAACACAACACAAAAACTAAAATGCCACCAATGCTTGCTTACTTGGCCTGACGTTAATGTAATGATAACGTTAAAGTAGTAACGTAAACGAAGCGTTAAACATTGAGATTAGCTAATGTTACTTTAATTAATGAGTTACACCTTCGCGTTTTAACTAAAGTGGGGGGCACTGTCAAAGCGTTAGCTACTATTAGCTAGCTGCGTTAACGTTACAGTTATCGTTAATCGTAGCTAACGTATAATTAAGTGATGTTAGCGCGTGGGTTTCGGTGTTATTTAGAGAACCAACGGTAGCTACACATACATGCATCGGATATATTAATGTTTATTTTGAGTGGGACGTAAACGTTACGGTAGCAGCATAACATTACAGTTTCTGTTGCTCTTAGCGTTAACCTAGCTGTGTTGAACATGGTTTGAGCAAACGTTAATTTTGATTTTAAGCAAAATCAACCAATCAACGGCTGGAAATTATAAAACATGTTGTCAAATGACACGCATCCATAACGTAAGGCTAAATACAATCGCTGTAACAGTTAAATTTAAAATAGCTCCACTTACTTTGGGCGCGATCCCTCTTAATCTCGCACACACACACACTATTAGGGATGTTCTCGTTAGAAAATTCAAATTCCACGAGAGGAAACAACTGTTCACTCAGCTCCACGCCCATTGGCTCCTTCGTATGACGTCAGTCATCCGACGCACCCAGTTGGTTAGAGTCCTTTCCGGTCTCAACAGTGCCTCCTGTGGTGTGACTTTGTAACTACTCTCAAAAGGATGTCAGAATGTCCACCAGTCAGATATTAATTTAAAGTTTTCATTGTTTTCAGAGTTAAACAAACTTTAGGGTAAGACCACAAGCTCGTGAGCCATGTATGAGACTGCATTCCACATCGGAACCAAGCTATTTAAGATCCTTACCTTAAAGATATTCAAGAATTGCACAGCAGATTGAGGAAAAGGGTTATCTCTCTTGGACCCTGTTTTGTTATACTATATGCAATTAACTAAACAATGCATGTTCTTACTGTAATTATAAATGTCAAATAAAAACAAAAAAGTATATATAGTAAAGCAAGTGCCATACTGTCATTTATTGAGTTCCACTGACATGGTACAGAAAGAATCAGAGGCTCAGATTTTAGTTTTGCATTCCAATAAAACAACATTCATGCCTGATAAAGTAACAGTTAATTACAGAAACAGCAGACAACATGATCTGGGTGTCCTTTCACCTGGTTTTATACGTGCAAAATGAGTATGGATTTTACTGCTTTAACAATTGTGCCACAGGTCTTATCTTTCATGACATCATAGAAAAAAAAGAAACTAATCATATTCGCTTCCTTAGCGTCTTGCCAGAAATTAAATGAAGTGCTCAAATCTGGCAGAGGGTTTAGATATTTGGTTTGTACAACGTATCCTACAGAACCTCTTTTCATTGTGTCTTTCCTTTGCAAAGACATAGACAAAAAATAAACACGTGGAACACAGTTGCTGATTGGTGCTTTTGATTACCTGTGCAAAGCTGTAAGGCAGGCACCTTCTACATGCATTTTTGCAGGTGACAGAGTCCCCTATGCAGGAGTTGCTACAAATTTGACCACAAGCAATTCATAACAATGGGCTATTTCTAACCCCTAGTAACCCACATTCATGTGGTGCATAAAATTGCATCCATAGTAAAGAAGAGGGAGAAGCTACAGGCATTTAAAAGCATACAAGATTGTGTGGTCTGTGTGAAGACAGCAGGCAGGCCAACTGTTTAGTTACAGAGACTGATAAAAATGAAACAAGATGTGCTTGCAGATTTGATTTTTTGACATCGTTCTGTCACAAAATTTTTACAAAATTTTAGTGCAACAAGAACCCTTATATAAGGCCCAGGTGATGATCTATGCATTTCCTTAATTTTGTTTGTGTTTAAAGCCACCTTTAAAGCCTTTCACACAAAATGCTTAATCAAAAAAATTAAAAACAGGAAGTCCAGCTGTCTTTAACATTGTATTTCAATATAATCATTCAGTCCAATCTGCAGCCGAGAGAAACTGCAGTTTTACAACCTGTAACTGCTCCTCCCCTCCTGCTCATGATTCAGGGTCACTTAAAACCACTGCACACAGGCAACACTTCCAGCATTTATGACAACCTACTGTCCCACTGACACACATTTTGAGTTATGGGCACCCATTTTTTCTGAAGGTAATGTTTCCTTAAAAAGTTGCCACGCTGAAAAAATGTGTTATATGATTCCTCTGTCTATTATGCTTACTCGAGTTCAAAAATGAACTTTGCACTGAAGCAGAGACTAAAGGGAGATGCAATTATGCTTGTTGACTATAAAATTAAATGTGTCTGAAGAGGATGTTGTCCCCCCCTTGTTATTATGTGTACATCTAATTGTATTCTACCAAGTTATACCGTATGTCAGGGGTGGGCAACCTGGTCCACAAAGGGCCGCTGTGGCTGAAGGTCTTCTTTCCAACCAAGCGGCAGCACACCAGACTTGATTCATTCAATCAACTGATCGCACTCTTCAGACAGCTGATTGGTCAAACTGTGAGCTCTTGCTTGGTTGGAACAAAAACCTGCAGTCACACCGGCCCTTTGTGGAACAGGTTGCCCACCCCTGCCGTATGTTAATATTCTGCCCATCGATGTTAAGCTGATTTCATTCCCAGGATTATGAATTTGGATTCATGATGCTTCTGAGAAAACATTAAAAAGGTACAATAATCTATCTCTTGTCAAAAGCTACGGTGTTGCGCCTTTTTTCCTGAGAGCAAAGGGGCTTTGATCCAGGATCATTGGTTAGGTCATAGTGCCAGTGTCTTCACTCTGACTTAAGAGGCAAAGAGGTCTCAGATCAGCACCCCTGTTTAAGGATAAACTGTGAATAGACAAATATAGCTGGTTCCTTGTCAGATAAACCCGTGGCCCTTTTGGTCAACAAGCCTCATATCAAACATAAAACACACAACATAAACAATAAAGCATGCAACACTTATTGTGATTCCTCAAAACAAGCGGAACATACTGTAAGACAAGCCAATCAAAACAGTGGTTTGATTCAGAAATAGTTGTTTGCATTCTCGTCTATGTTGCTACAGAGTACTTGATGCATGGTCAGTGATCTTTTTTTTCCACAGTTTAAACAAGAATCAATGGAGCCAGAAACTCTTGCTGAATATTTGACAGAATTAAAATATATTGGCTGTGAATAAACAGTAATGCCCTCTGAACAACTGTGCTGGAGCAAAGCTGTGCAGCGTAAACTGCTGCCAAAGACATAAATAATGGTAGAACATTGTCTGTTCATGGGTCTACAGAACACTGAATGAGTTCAGACTCACAAGGAAAGAAAAACTGGACAGAATTTCACATCAGAAAATGACACTTATGGAGCTGTCACATGAAAGCTTTGTTTCTTCTGAAAGGCAGCTTTAAAGTTTTTAGATCTCCTTTTGTGAATTACAGCGTGGTTTAATGGGCTTCAGCACACAGAAAAGAACATCTTCAAATGACGTTCAAGGTTTGAACTGTGAGCATTTCAGACGCTTTTTTCATTCTAAACCGTTTAACACTAATTTGTCTGTTTCTAACTGAAGTAGCTGCAGATATAAAACGTGGTCATCCTCAGCCAGAATATGTTGATGATTGACATGAAAAACGAAACCCTACCCAAAGAGAGGCAAGAAAAACAGAATGGGCGACAGAAAACGTAGAGGTATTAGATGCATGACATGCAGTAGTGATGTGAATTCTGTTGCTTTAAGAGAGGGTCCTCAATCCAGTGCCTCCATTTAATCCTTTTCTCCTCCTGCTGCTGCACCTCCTTTACTTCTGCTCCTCGATTTCTCGTTTGACTTCCGCTACATAATGGTGATCTTTCCCATGAGCCACCTCCATGATGGCAACTGCCTGAAAAAAGAAGAAAAAACTGGATTTTAAAATCATTTAAAAGCCGCATTGCAAATGTATGTAGTGTTGCCTTTTACAGCTCACTGATCTTCTGCTCCCTCTCCCCTCTCTTTGGAGGCCTCAGTACCTTCATTTTGCCACCTATTCATACACCAACTGACCAGATGTCAAGTACCTTCTTCAAAGCTTTGACTCCTTGTGACTTCTTCTCCAGCCCCAAATACAGACGTCCCAGTTTCAGATACATAGACGCCACATTTAGAGAGTAGGCTGGGTAGTGAACACTGCAGAGAGAATATAATTTATACATCAAACTAAGCCGTGAATGCAGGAGGAAACAAGATCAAATCAATTAATTAATTAAAAATTAATGTTACATTTAGATTTGTTGTAGTGCTACAAAAGTTTAAAACATACATAAAAGCCATAGAAGATCTGCAGGCGTGTTGCATACCACAGAGGAAAATATGTTGACCATTATCAAGTACAAATACAACGTGTGGTTGTGTATATATTGTAGGTGGACAAAGAACAATTCATAAGAAAACGAGTTATGCTGTATTAAGTATGAAGTCAGTAAAACATTAATAACATGATTCTGAGCTGCAAAGTGCAGGTAAAACTAGCATTACCATCTCGTGGTTGTAAACCTCCACCAACAAGTCAAGCTACAGTTTACATCCATGTTTATCCAGATTCATATAACACATAGAGTGAAGAATTTAATAAAAGGTATAAACTTTTGTGATGAAATGGAAGTTATCAAGTTAAACGTGCTGTCTTCACTTAGAAACTATTTTTACAGAGGACTGATAGAGCTTCATCACATGGAGCAATGACGATCACCTGAAGCTTAAGATCAGCAAACAATGAGCTTGTAGTGAACTACGATTCTTTAAATATGGATGTTGCTGCAAAGTAGCTACAAACTGTAAAACATGGATGCTTCATACACATCTTCAACCCTTGAGTTATGGCCAAAGATATTTTTTTATGGTCACAGTGACCTTTGATCATCAGAATGTAATACTAAGCTCATTCTGAGTCCAAGTAAATATTTACTTCATAGTGACAAGTTAAAGCAAAGCCCCTCTGTGTCACTTTAAAGAGACTAAATTAGGAATTAAAATCCCAATCCTAACATGTCTTTAAAAATTCACAGAGGTCTGAAGAGAATATCATTACAAAACTGTGTTCAATGGAAGCATTCATCAAAACACTCCCTCTAGAAAATGCCCCTCTGCTTACTTTCCTGTTCTATTGCATACAAGTTAACCAATCTGTTGCAAGTGCACGGCTGCCTCCCTGCAGACCCCTTACAGATCAATTTACCTGTATGGCTGAATAATCTTCTCTCCGTAGCTCATCGCTCCGTCCCAGTCCTGCATGTAGAGACAGACGCCCATGGCCTGATACATCATGTGCAGCATGTAGACATTGGTGTCTGCAAATATAGCTCCCATCTTCTCTTGGCTGAGCTCACACATCTCCAGCAGCTCACTGGGGGGTGCCAGAGAGTCAAGGAATAATGACACAAACAATGCAGGGAAAGAAGAGGAGGAAGGGAAGTGAAAGGTTGTCCATAACAGAGAAAGAAGACAAACGGACAGGCTGAGAGGGGAAAGACTTCAGATGAGGGAAAACAAAAGAGTGAAAAAGAAATACAGTTACGCCCAGAGGAGGAGGATATTCTTGTAGTGTTTGGCTCTCCTGAACTCCTCGATGACATTTTTGGCGTAACGGACCATGGATCGGATTTCCTCTGGCTCTGGTGGAGAACTCAGCTTCCTGATCTCCATTTTTGCTTTATCCTATAAAGAGATGGAAAGAAATTACATACAGCAGGAAACTGATACACCAACAGTAAACAGTAACACTAACCACGTCCCAGTTTCCTACTACTGTGCACGCCAATTTGAACCAGTAGGTAATGTGTTTACATTGGCAGAGTGACAACATTTAAGTATTCAAATACGTCAGTATGCATAGCACACTGAATCTGCTTGATGTCTGAGCATGGCCTTGATTTATTGTTCCACCATGCAACACACAATGGCAGCTACTCACAGCTGGAAATAATTGCTGAGGCAGCTCCTGGACGATCTCAGGAGATATCAAAGAGATCAAATTTTCAGAAAAATGTTGATTTCTTATTTATTCCAAATGTGAAACTATCAGCAGGTTTCCAAAGTAAAAATGATAGTTGACACATGTTGTCACATATGTCAACTATCATTCCTTGCCAAAGCACAATATGCTATAAAGACTGGGGAATGACTGAATATGAATATGAATTGTCATGTACCTAAAAGGTGTCCCACTGCATACATGTGTCAAAACTTAATGAACGTCTGTGAGTTTCAGAAAGATAAATGAGTGGTACCTTAGACCTGGAGGTGCACTCAGTACACTGGCATGTGAAGAAGTAGGAATCTAACAACCTCTCTTTCCTGTCCTCTGTTGGGTAGAGCAGGTCTATGTAACTGTTGAAGATCTAAGGAGAGAGAGGGAGGGAGATGAAAGATGAAATAAATAAATAAATAAATAAATAAATAAATAAATAAATAAATAAATAAAATCATGGCCTTTTAGCATCGATCAAGATAAGGAGTGTAATTCCCATCTTTGTTTTTCACGGCAGTCTGTGGCAAGTGCAAACATACCTCGTCTCCAGGGTTTATCTCTTGGACTGCTCTGACCTCAGCCACTGTGCCTTTATAGGTCACTATGACATTAGGACTACAGCTGTGATTCATCAGTGCTACACTAGAAGGAAGAAAGGAAGGAGGCAAAGCACAGAAGCTTAACAAAGAATCGTGAAATCACAAAATGTGTGATGTTGGGGCTACATGATGGTTTATGTGTACACCACACAGACTATTTCAAAGAGAGACGAATTAAAATAATGAAACAAATCAGGAGCTGCTGAGATATACAATGACTGTAAAAAGCACTGGGGAGGGTTAATATGAACCTATTATTACTTTAATAATAACCTTTGCAATTTTATCAATGGGATCAGTGAAATACACGGATCAATGATTGGACTGTTGATGATGTGTTGACATGGACTACTTACTCAGGAAAAACGGCTGATCCTAGATGGGAGAGCTCCTCATCCTCAATGGTGAAACCATTACAGTTAACCTGGAGAGAGTAAAAAGAGAGGAGAGAGAAGGAGGGACAGAGCAAGACAGAAACAAGAGAAGACACAAACAAACAGGTGGAGACAGAACAGCAGGGTGAGTAATATGATAACACCACTTGCATCACCCTCTACTCATCTGTGTTGTAACACCCCTCCGCAGAGGAGGAGGACATCCGGTAGCAGGAGATTAAATGTAGCTGTGCGATCAGGAAAGGCTGTTGGTGTAGCGTGGAGAGAAAGGAGACAGCAGCACTGACAGACAGATAGAATTAAAGAGCTAAACGCTGTCGAGTTACACAGACAGGACCAGTGGGTGTGTGTGACACAGATCCTGGCTTCACCTCAACATGCGCTCCAGTGTGTGTGTGAATTTGCTAACAACTGCAGGGACAGCCGGGGATGAAAAGATGTGTGAACATAAGCATTAAGCATGTACGGGCAGGAGTAGTGTGCACATGAAAACATAATTTTTGCACATTGTGTGTCTAAAGCATTTGTGTGTGTATGTTGCAATCTAGCATGTCCTTCTACAGACCAAGAGAGGTCAACACCTGTCTATGTGTCAGCCAAAACCTCTGATACTCTCCTGACCAATCACACAGCAGCAATAAACACACCCAACATTCTTGATCCTTCTAGAACAGGAGGTTTTGAATCAGCGGATTTCTTAGAAACAGAGTGTGAGAAACTAAAATGGTCGTGGTGTTGTATAGCTTGCTTCTCCAGAGAACCCACACGGTGCCAAATAAGTATAAACAAACCACAGAGAGAAACCTGGAACATCTTATGACCCAAAGAAACAAAGATTTTTGTTTTTACCTGTGCAAAGAGCTCGGTGAGAGCCTGTTCACTGGGGAGGTCGCTGATGTGTCTGGAGTAGAAGTGATGCAGCGCTGCGATGTCTGCCTGGTTCATCTCCTCCTTCTCACTGTCCATCTTATCTAAATCTGGAAAATCAAAGGAAATCAGATAAAGCAGACCATCATAAGGAGACCATCTTGAATCTTAAACATTATGTGTTTATTTATGTGTTATGTGTTTAACACTGAAGCCCCACAACCCTGAAAATGAATCCCTTCTATTTTATTTTTGGACCAGCAACTTGGTATTGTGAGGTACAATGAACTTGGCAACCTTACTGGGCCACTAGCTGGACTCAAGACCGTTAGTCTTGTTAACTGTTCCACTTCTGCATTGTTCCAACCTGGCAAAAAACCTACCAAACATCACTTAAGCACGCGGACACAGGGACCATCTACAATAAGAAAGCTTGACTATTGCCATCACTGGAGAAAAGGGATGAATTAAAAGTTAAGTACTAGAAATAATAGACATGTTTCAGTAGGATTCGTCCTTTCCAATACCTGAACTTGCATATCGGCCGACGGTATATGAATAACTCTAAAAAGAAAAAGGATAACATATAAAATTGACTATGCATCCAAAATGCTATCTGCACGTTTCTTTTTAATTTGTTGTCGCTATCATTATAATCTCTCGCATGGCTCCTTAAAAGAACCAGAAGAATACATATTCAAATGCTATTAGAGTTATTGTGAGTAAAGTCCAGGATGTGCCGCTGCCACAGGCCATGTGTCACCATCAGTCACACAAACTCACACCGACACACGGTCTGGTGGCAGCAGGCAGCAGCTGGTCTCTGATTTGCTTTGTGTGCATGAGACAGGTGTGAAGGTTAATTCTGTGACAATCCTCTGATGACACATCTGAGCCTGTAACAACAGTTCGCACTAAATGATAATACCAAATGGAGCAGAGAAAACAGACCGTGGGTGGTTAGATGGAAAACAGTCTTGTTTTCGTGCATCTTGACAGATACACACTTTTATCAACTTGCAGTGCATAATTCAGATTACTGAAAGCATCTTGATGAGTTTTCAGGGCCTGATCTTTGCATAATCTAAATACCACAGTTTAGTCAGTCCTGATGCAAAACGGCACGATAGAGACAAAACAGAAAATGCTACAATAACGCTTTAAATCTTTCTGTTGCAGTATTGGGTTGATATAAAGTATAGAGAGAACATATGTTAACACTTTCTCAGTGCAATTGCAGTCTCTCAGAGAAGAGGGTTGAGTACTTTGCTCAAGGGCACAGTGGCAGCACTTTTTACAGGATGGGAGAGAACATGAAATTACAGCACCCAGAAGCTTGGGATTTAAGTCCCAAAGCTCTGCAGACTTGGAGTGAATGAAAGAGACAGAACCAGGACTGGAGGCTACAGCAGAGGATATTAATAGACACACTGCTACAACTGCAGAGACACAGAAAGATCACACGTGCACACACAGACACACACACTGCACCATGTAACTACAAGTGCACACAAATGTAACTAAACATACAGCCTCATGTATTCATACACATGCTCTCTCTCTCTCTCTCTCACACACACACACACACACACACACACACACACACACACACACACACACACACACACACACACACACACACACACACACACACACACACACACACACACACACACACACACACACACACCTACTTACGGGATTCAAACTCTTTGAAGAGCAGCAGCCTTTCTGAAGGGGTTCGTTCTGTTGTAACTCTCTGCAAGATGAAACACATATGAGACACATGAGATCATGCAAAATAAAATACAAAATAAGCTAATTTTCTTTTCTTAATGTATTGCGTTATTACACCAAATTGTTTAAGTCCAATTAAGAAATAATTAAAGGACAAACTCAATTATTACATTATTATTAAAACAATAAAGCAGCTGCTAAGCACACCTGGGTGACAGCAACACCGGCTACAGGAACTTTGGTGTTCAATGAGGACCAAAGCTTTAAACACTGGAACATTACGACACAACACAGAAGAGCACTGTTTGTGTCACCTTCATCTTTTTTGTTAGATGGCTCATAACGCTGATCTGAACATGTGACCTCTCTGAACAGCAACAAATGTATAGCAAAGACATGACACCCACAATACTTGATACTATGACACTACTCATGCAAAGGTATGCAAAAGAAACTGAGATGAGTTAAGTCACTGCTTCGCTGCTTTAGCTGCTCACAGCTGGTTTATTGCATGAAATATAGTCAAACTCAAACTGTTTATCAAGCAGCCACGTATTCTATTTGACTCTTTATCTTCATTTGACTCCTTATCCTCTTTAAAGTTTGTTTAAAGGTTACTTCCAGTTGCATTAACACACGGCTCCTTCCAGCCATACTTGTACACAGCATGGATTATAAACTGAGGAGGATGATGTTATTTGTCTTTACCTGTGTTTAATTGAGATGTTCTGTAGTATTATCTATATTCTCTCTTTCTGCTCACTTCTTTTGCTTTCTACTCCGTCTTTACCTGTTTCATGATGAGTCTAGCAACCAGCCTGACCGTCTCTGATGGACACCAGTTTTCCCCATAGGCACACATCGCTACACACTCCAGCTTATGCATGGGCCAATCACCTCTCTGCATAAATGTGCACAAACACACACAGACAGAGAGAGAGAAAGACAGAAATAACAACAGTTAGTGGCCCTCCATTATTACAGCAAGGACATTCAACAGGACAACACATTAAACAACATCATCAACACACAAACAGAGAGAATCAAATAAATGTAATGGACAATAAAAGATTTGCATCACAAAGTGCGCACACACAAGAAGGCTCCTCAGTGTTACTGCAGGGTGTTTTATGCCATGAAACTAAAACTAGACAGAGGCAAAGGGAGGACAGACTGAATCGTCATAGCAACAACAATGTGAGCGTGTGCTCTTGCTGGGTGCTGCCTGCATGCAGCTCTGCTGAGGTGGTTCTCATGTGTGTCCCAAGGTGGGTCATAAGGCCAATAAAATACACTGCTTTCCCCTGTATTTACTCTGTGATGGCACCAGGAAAGCAAAATGCTTGAAACAACACATATGGAGGCACACAAAGGGCTGCACTGTTACTGACAACAACAGTCAAAGGGCTTTATCTCTGCTTGTGGTCATAATCGTTGTCCTTCCACTTAAAAAGACAGCAAGAATAAGAGCAAAACAAATGGAGACTAAAACAGGACAGCATGTCTTTTGAAATTAAAATTACCATTGCTGTTTGCAGTTAAATCGATTCATGGTCAGCTCCTTTATTCACCGTAATTGTGCAAAGTGTAATATATATAAAGTCCAAGCCCTCCATGAAAAAGCACAAAAGGAAGCAGAGCGCACTCACCTGACAGTCGACATTGCAGTAGTAGGCTTGCTTACATTTGCCACACTTAAAAAGGTCTTCTTTCCTGTAAGGACATGGAGACACATCATGTTACTCTGCTACAGCTGTGATAATAGCTGTAGCAGAGCCATAGTGTGACATTTTGTTCAGTGGGACTCAAATGTGTTCACCTACATGAACTAACAGTGTGCGTCTTCATCTGTGGAGACATCTTTACCTGATGCTTTTCAGCCGGTTGACGTGGGATTAAATGAAAACTTTTTGACTGACTCAGTTCTTATCCCACATTTAGATACTTGGTATTTTTTTTGTTAAACTGATGGTGAATGAGGCGGTCCTTGCAGGTTTGTTTTAGCTCTGCGACAGAAAGTGGGACACACAGACGCACAACACATCACCTCAAACACCAACAGTAAGTAAGTTAGTTGGTAAAACTTTGATTTTATTTATAATTCCTTCATATGTGCTAGAATAAGAGGCTCCAATTCAATTTCTTGCAATTTCCACACATATTCCCAACCTCGTCCTCCAACCTCAACGCACACATGCTCCCCTGGCCTTCTCATCTCTTAGCTCCTCCTCTCTTAGGACACATGGACAACTATATTTAGTACCCTAACCTTTCACTGATCTACAAACCCTAACAGCAGCTCCAGTAGGAGGCATGTGTGTGAATGAAAGTGAGTGGGTGAGTGTGTGAGAGGGAGACAGAGGTGATTTAACTCTGAAGTGCCTCATAAAGAGTATCATCACATCTCAACAAGACAAGCATGCAAACTGGAGGGTCAAACCTTAAAAAGGACGAGCACATGGCCCCTCAATACGTATGCCTACACACACCCACACATGTCAATATGTTGTAGGCAGGCCTTTTTAACCACTTCACATTCAAACATGAGCTGAAAACTACCAGCAAATGACTCAAAATCATGTTATAATCCCCTTCTAATCGGGAGTCAAACTTTTAAGTTAAAAGTCTTTAAAAAATTCAGGTTAAAAGTTTTAACCTGAATATAATAAAGACAGACTCTGAGACTGTGAAGGCTGCATGTTTTCTTTCTACCGATTGACTTTTAGCATAATTTGGAGGAATCAACAGAGGCTGTCTTTGCTTGTGATGGTGTGAGCGCAAATGTCCCACCAAGACACAACGACAGGGCTGAAAGTAACTGAGTATCCGACCTGTAAGCATGAGTAGCCTATTGAAGACGATGTCCTCCTACATTAATAGGCTTAACACTATAAGAAGGCAGGCTTTAAAACCCGCCAAGTCAGCTTGTTGTACGTGAATGTTGGTTTCTATGTTAGACTGTCTTCACTCTGCAGTGCTATAAACAAATGCTGCAGAGTCAGGTGAGCTGCCTCCCCGCGCTGACCCATTTAAGTCTGCACCAGCTCGGTACAGAGGTTGTTCGGAGGTCCACGAGCTAACCTAGCTAAGTCATGAGGTTACCCCGCGCTCAACTGAACACAGCACGAGCTTTGTTCGGTTTTAGTCTAGGCTAAACGAAAACGGCAGCCTGAAGCTAACAGTCACGGAGGTGTTTCTTCGGTTGTTTCTTCGGAGTAAGACGCTACCTGGTGAAGCAGTGCTCACAGTGCGCTCCCCTTTCATTCACTGTCAACACGTAGGAGTAGGCAGGGCAGGCGAACACCAGCTCCCCCACCGCGAAGTGCCCCACCGCCCGCAAGCCCCTGCCTTTGCCCGGGCTCAGGAACCTCTCCGTGCCCTCTATCCCTTCGTTCTTCATGGTTTCTTCTGTTTAAGGTTCTTCGGTCAGATACTGCCGACCACCACCTGTGTCTGCTGAGTGCTCTGATCTGCTACTGCCAGAGCTGCTTCTTCCTCGCCCGGTCCTCTGCGTCCCCGGCGTCCCCGGCGAGGCTCTCATCGCCCCCTGCTGGACAGGCGACAACATGGCACTTGAATTCATGCATGTACTGATGGACTGCAGCTGTCTGCTGGAGCTTTTTGTCTCCGTTTCTCAGATTGTGTCCTGTGTCGTTTCCAGTGTAGTGTTAATATATGTTTTAATTGACTGCGCTGATTCCCAGTAAGCCATCTCTGTCGGAGGAAATATTACCCATTCGCATTCTTCTGAAATTTGAGGTTAATGTACAGGGGCAGACTGGGACAAAAAAATCGGCCCTGGCATTTTGGACCATATCAGCCCACCACATTCGATAATGCACACCTTTTCAGTCTTTTCGGTCTCTTGAATGTGTATACCAACTGTGCAACTCTTTAAAGCCACGTACCTTAAGCCATGCAATGAGTTAACAGGAATCAGTGAGAGTGGACACATTAAATACTTCCAAAAAGTGTAATTTATTAACACTACGAAACAAGTACACTCCACCACTCCATCACAGTAATGGATCTTTAAGCAGAATTCATCATATTGGGTGTACCTATGTGTTTCAGGGAGGAAGAGAAGAGAAAGAGAAAGAATAGAGATGAGAAAAGATGGATCAGATGCTAACTCTTCCAAGAGTAGTACTCAATAAATTGCGAACTAACCCAGTCCAAAAGGCTGAATGTAGCTGAACTCCCGAATGAACTTTGAACTCTGTGTATGTATGTTTGAGAGAGAAAGCAAGAGAGATTTAATTATTGGTCAGTCTTCAAGATAAAAATAGCAGTGTAGAAACTGAAAACTTAAGAGGGATGATGACACATGAATGAGGGAGAGGGAAAGAGAAATAATAGACATGGTTGATTGATCTGATTATCACCGTTTTCCAGACAGTGCTGAATAAAGAAGGCCTGTGAACTTGGGCAAATCCTTAAAAAAAAGACATCATCCTATATGTGTGTGTGTGTTAGAGAGAGAGAGAGAGAGAGAGAGAGAGAGAGAGAGAGAGAGAGAGAGAGAGAGAGAGAGAGAGAGAGAGAGAGAGAGAGAGAGAGAGAGAGAGAGAGAGAGGTGTTTCATGATATGATTGGGCGAGATGAGCCCCGTCAAGTGTCAGTGAATGTAATAACCTATGGGTTATGAGGGCCGGTCGGTGGTTATGAACAAGCTCTTGCGCTGACTTTTTTTTTTTTTTTTTTTTTTTTTGCGAAAGGGGTTGGTGTTTAACGATGTGATGGGGCCGCTGATCGACTGTCTGGTATTATGGGCTGGTCAGACGAATATTTAAAATAAATAAAAAGTGGCCGACTATCGGCCCAAATCGGCACCCACGCTCTCGCTATGCCAGATGGTCAGTCCGTCCCTGGCCTCCACTGAGAAACCTCTGAAACATCCGTAACATCTGAAAGGCCCAATCCCGGAATTCTCACAGACCCCTAAGCGCTTCAGCAGACCACCACACAGACACGGTGAAGTTACCAGCAGGAGAATATATAGAGATATTATCTTATCATGGTTGAATTTTGCGCACGAGGCTACGCGCTGTTGCTTTGACCTTTGTTTTTATGTCGGCCGCACAATATGAAAACTCATGCCCCTCACGGCTGCGTATGGATTGGCTTTGGACTATCACGCAGCAGAGAGGTGGACGGAATCGATCCATTATTTGGAATTGAGTTTGCGCTTGCACCGGCTTCTTAGGGACAGTGTGAGATACTGCATGCTGCACTGTAGCAGCAGCAGCACACATGAAGAACCGTCCTTTGCAGGAAACCGGGATCTCCGCGTCTACTGGCACGTTATGATGAGCGCGTCCTGTCAGAAGAAGTGCAGGGCGCACTTCCCCGCGCTGCAGTTCCCTGACCCAGCAGACAGATCCTGGAGGACTTCAGAAGAAGGTCCCCCTACAGGTACCGACCCGGGTCGGACCGACTCGAAAATCTGACCGGGTCGGTCCCATTTTCGAAGATCCTAACAGATTACGTTACCGACCCAAATGAGGAGAAGTGTTTCATGATATGATTGGGCGAGATGAGTTCCGTCAAGTGTCAGTGAATTTAATAACCTATGGGCCGCAGACCAGCGTGTGTCGAGGGCCGGTCGGTGGTTATGAGCAAACTCTTGCGCTGCCTTTTTTTTTTTTTGCCGAAAGCATTATGCCGGCTAGACCAAAGCGAAAGGGGTTGGTGTTTAACGATTGGGCCAGCCCAATGTCAGTCGGGCTGCTGATCGACTGTCTGGTTTTATGGGCCGGTCAACCAATATTTAAAATTAAAAAAAAAAAAAAAGTGGCCGACTATCGGCCCAAATAGCACGTCGGCCCACCGGGAAAATGCCCGCTATGCCACATGGTCAGTCCGTCCCTGTTAATGTATGACAAGCAGCTGTGTGATCTGCAGGGGCTGAGATTAGTCACTACAAGAAACTTGTATAGTGTATTCTGTTGTAATTAGGAGTATTCTGCCATATAAATTACTTAAAGGAATTATCAGGAATTCAATTCTAACGCTGCACAAAATGCTGCCCTATAACGCAGCATTTTACTGTTGGACCAAGGAAGTTCCTTCTTTAAACATTTAAGTTTTAAAAAATTCATGTTTAGCTGCCACATCGTCTGCCCTAATCCAGATCCACTGTTGCATAACTGTGAAAACTGCAGCTGACAAAAACAGAAACATCAATATACTCTATATCTGGATGTGTTTGTGTCAGTGCTTATGTATCTGCTGTGCATTTGCACCCTAACCCGCTGCGGCAGACCAAAATACTTGACACATATGATATATATATAAATGCATTTATTTAAGTTAATCATTTCTCCTCATTCAAAGTTGAATTTCTGCAGTATCTATAAAACAGGAAACAGTTAGAAGCGCTGTACAGTCTGACAACAAAACTAGGAACCGCGGCTGAGTACACTGTGTATATATGTACATACTGTACACACACTGATGTAGGTATATACAAAAATATACACTTTTACACATGTGACCCCCTCGTGCCTTATCACCCACCACAGTCATTCCATGAAACGACATTATTACCCCATTAGTTCATGTCCTTCCCTGTGACACATCTTTTATCGGTCATTACTGGTTGATGAGACTTGTACAGTATAGTGTCTTATGTGCATGTTAAGCCCCTCTTGTACCCTGACTCACACACACTCATAGCAAATGATGGAGAAGCTTAAGCAGTCCTGAGCTGGATGTCTCAGCGGGGCTTTCCACATATCAGAGAGGGCTCTTCTTCTGTTAATCCTAAGAGAGGATTTGAGGTGGTCTGATGGGGAAAGACATCCCTCTTGTTAGGACAAATCATGACACAACTTGTGTCTCTGTTTAAGGGAAAAGCTGAGAGAACACAAAGCTTGACCTTAACGCACCCTCTCTTGTTAAACTCTATCCAATAAACCCGTTGATCCTTTCCCCCCAGAAAACACAGTGAGTATGAACAAAGTCTGGCTCACTGGGGAAGACGCTCTTGTTCCCTGTCAGGTGATCAGTTACATGTCAGTCTGCGACATTGACATTACTCGCCCTCTTTGGAATGATGATTTTAGCCATTTCCAAAATCTAACAGACACTTCCTCAATAGACATTTTGCAGACAAACATCAAGATGTCAGACAAGTGTGTCCATGACAAAACTGACACCAGATCAGCTGCTAAGAGCCATCTCCCCACCCCCGGCATGTCCTATAGGTAGAACTGAGACTGGGAAGATCATTGAGAAACATAACATACTGTAGGTGAATGTGCGCATGTGAGTTCTCTGCGACTCATTCTGTATTTCAACAGACTTTTACCTCTTCTCATCCTCCCTCATCCACAGACAATAAGAAGGGAACTTTGGCACATTGTGCTAAAGATGTAAACATTTCATCAACCAATCAAAATGAGGCGCTGCACTACTTAATTACTACATTTTCTCTGCGAACATTAAAAAAAAAAAAAATAGCAATCTTTTCATCTTCACAAGAATAAGACAAGTCGAAAAAGAAAAGGCTTCAGACGACACATGTGAGCTGCTGGAGCAGACAGTTCTGCCGTGGTCAGTCAGGTGTGTGCAGTTTGGTTCTCATGTCTGCTCAGTTTTCACTGCCTGGCTGTTTTAGTAGGGCTGAATCAACAGTTTAGAAACAAAGAAAAAAAAAGACAAAGCAAATGTGATTAAGAACAACAGTCTGAAATTCTCCAGTGGTGCATTGTGCATCAGACTTTTACTGTCTTGAGCCCCCTCTTCTTTCCTTTTCTGGTTCGCTTGTTATCTACAAGAAGCATGACCATAGGGGGCGCTACACTCCACTAAAAACATGTCGCCCTCACTGATGAGGACAAAGGGCCACATACCTCCTGGTTCGAGGGTCTCCATATCTCTCAGTGCACAACACTGAAGTATCAAAATTTGCTGACAAATGTTAATTCTTGAGAATTGCTTGGCTCACGTTGCACAGTGTGACGTCATGATGACAAAATTAGGAGGCGATAGCATTTGCGTTTCTACCCCCATTACCAGATCAAGACCTGGCACACTTATGAAGGAGGTGAAGATGAATAATTCATAAAAAATGATAGTACCTGCACCAAACTTATGAGAAGAAATCACAAAGTTCAGACCAGAACCAAAAACATGACATGTGGAAAGACGGCAGCATTCCCCAAACGCATGAAAAATACATCACCTGTCATAACATCATGTAATCCACCAAAGGCTCTGAGCTGACTGCAGATATGTCTGGATGCACAGTTGTTTGACATCAATCACAACTTAAATTCCAATCAGCTTTTCGGCATTACAATTATCGATTTGCAACATTCATAAGAAATTAAGACGACTGAAAATGTTTCAGATTTTTTTTGCAGAATTGCAAAAAAACACCAACTTTTTCCAGTATTCATCAGTGAAATCCACCTCCTGATTAGCATGAACTCCAACTGAAACCTTAAACCAGATTTGGGCCCTTGAGTCTGGTCACCATGGTAACACAAACTCCCTCACAGCTAGGCCTTGTACCCGCAGGATCCACAGCCTCACAGCACAATGCGGCAGCCTATCAAGTCACAGGATAGGCTTTTAAACCAGATGCTGTTTCAGCTGACCTTCTCCACTCACTCTGCTTCGCAGGTGCATGAAAGCAGAAGACAAAGGCAAAAGAAGCAGAAGTGATGGAACAGAGGATTGGGAAAGTGGCAGACAACAGACCAAACATGGCCAAATGTCTTTGTCAGTTTCAGTGACTCAGCAAAACAAAACACGACGGAAGATCTAAGCATTTAAAAGTGAGGGTGTGAATGTGTGAGAGAAATACCGAGAGGATATGTGACATCAAAGAACACTTGAGGCTGCGGCTTCGTCCGAGAATAAACGAGGAAACAGGAAATGTGATCTTATGGGTCATTTCTGCTGTACAGCATATCTGCTCAAAGATGTTTTGTGTTAATGTAGTTGCCTTGAAGCTGCCAAGTGATGAGTCGCTCCAAAATTTAATCAAAACCAATTTCCCCAAACTGCGCCATCATTACTCATCAGCGACTAACAGAACAGAGGATCAGAGCAGTTAAGATGAACCCGTGTTGAAGCCCGGGAGACTAGTGCTGCACGACGAACAGACTCACGTGCTGGACACGGGAGTCGATCAGGCAGCAGAAAACAAAGCAGTGGCACGATGCTGCCTGGAGACAGCGAAATGTCCTCAGAAGAAGAAAGCAGTTCGCCAAAATAAACAAGTGTCCTCGTATGTATTTTGTATCAGCAGAAACTGAGTGTGTGTCATCAGAAAAAAAGTGCTCACCTCCAGCAGAAGCAGAGTGAGTACAAACAGTAAAACCTTGTTTACTGCAGTTTCAAACTCCTCAACAGATGGCTCATCAAACGGGCACAATGAGGAGAAAAAAAGATGGAAAGGAACTACAGACGAGGTGGAACTGTGGGAGCTTGTTGGAGATGCACGCAGAACACACGTGCACGCACATTTCACACGGTTTGACTACTCCAGTCCTGTTCTTTTTTGCATGACATCTGTTCTCGGGCTGCACTAAGCAAGGTTTTACTGCGCTGACTAACAGAGGGATGTCAAGCGTTTAATGTTAGCCACACATGAGCACTGCGGTTCCCTCCTACTGCCGCGCAAGAGCAGGCCGGGGTATGTTAAGTATAGAAGCAAACTTCTCGATCATGTCTAATATGATCCTTTTGGAGACAGCATCTGTTGACTCCAGAGAGAAAGCTACAGCATTAAATCCAGTAACCTTCCCACAGTGTTAATACAGATACAGGCAGAGGACATGAAGAAGATGTATAAACTGAACCGCACCACAGAGAGCAGCAAGAGCATGAGAAGAAAAACTCTTTTAATTGCTCCTCTTGAATTCCTGAAAGATGAAACTTCCATTTGAAATTTGGTTGCACTTTTTTTTGACAAAAGTAAACAAGAAAAAGACAGATTTTTTTGTGTGTGAATTGTTTCTTTAGAGACATATTGGTGTCGAAGTGAAGGTGCCGCAGCAGCCAGTGCCACAGCCTGAAGACAAACAGTAAATCCTGAGGGTGGGTTTCAAGACACTTCCTGGTTTTCGGAAGTGCGCATCCGGCCAAACTGGTGTCAGGCCCCATCCAAAGTAGGGAAGCTCCTCCTTGAACCCCCCTCCCCTCCTCTGAGACCCAATCTGTAGGAAAAGCTGTATAGAAAACAAAAGCAGAACAGCACAGCTTCCTTCTAACCACCTCGCTTCTCTTCTCTCTGTTCATCCTGTAAACCAATGAGAGGAAAACGAGAGGAAAAGCTCACGGAATCAAGTCCATTTCCTCCCTTCACATCACTCTATACCCAAACCTCACGGAAAACCCCAACCTGTGACCAAAACAAAGAGAGAGCACCGGAGGGGAGCAACATCGACTCACTCAAGAATTAAAAAAAAAAAAAAAAAGCTCCTGCGACCCTCCGTGGAGAATTAACAGCAAGAAATAAAAAATATTAATAGGAAAATAAAATAATTACAAAGTAAAAATGTCAAAGAGTTCTAGTTTCACCAGCATTAAAGAAAGCAAAAGAAACAGAAAGAATTCACTCGTCATTTGCATCTGGAACCATCAATGAAAAAACACTGAGGTATGTAGTTAGGATGGAAAGCCTCTTCATCGCTTTTCTCCTCATGATCATCACTGTCACCACCCATCCACCAAAAACAGTCAGTTTCCTGTTCACTCCATTACGATCTACAAGCCTCTCCCCCACTGGGCGTGGTTCTGTGTGTTTTTGAGGAGGGGTGAGGCGGGGGAGAGGTGTATAGACGTGACTGGCTGCACCTCTGAGGAGGAGCGAGAAGGATCCATTAATCCATCAAGTTTTGTCTTTCTCCTTGGGTCCATTTCCATCTCTTTATATGGGTCTCAGAGTCTGTTGGCGTCTCTATTTAATATCCAACTCTTCCCAGGGTCTGTAGCACCCCCTATGATTGTAAATTGAGGGTGAACTTCCACTGTTGGTTGAGGCTCGGGCTGCAGACCTCCACTGTGAGTCCGCCCATCCTGGCGCTGCGGCTGTCCAGACAGAGGTTACTGCCCACGTGACGAAGCTTCGAGTTGGACTCAATCTGCTCCCATTTCTGGTGACACAGAGCAATGTCGCGACATAAACATAGTGTGAAGAAATGTTGCAAATGTGCTTTGAGGTTCATTTTAATTGCCCAAACGTTACCTGTCTGCTGTCATTCTCTCGACAGCCTTGTAGTTTGATGAGCGAGCCGGCCGATCTGTCCACCACAGTCAGACACAGGTCCATGTGTTTGACGGACTTATCCTTGGTCAGGGCCCACTCCTTCAGGAAATCAGATATAAAAACATTAGTATAAGCACACCCACACCTCTGCAGGCCCACATACTGGGGTTAGGGAAGTTCTGAGAAAGAAATCTTTTTACGATGTTGAATTTCATAACACAATACAGCTACGCAGTAAACACTTCTTTCTACAACCCAGATTCCAAAAAAGTCGGCGCTCTGTGTAAAACCTAAATAAAAACTCATTACAATCATCTGCAAATGAACTGAGTTTATCAACAGCTGTTCTATAAACAGTTCTTGAGACAATGCAGCAATATCCTTCATATCATCATGTCTTCACAAAGTGGTGAACCTCGCTCCATCATCCATCCAAGCAAAACAGCTTTCATGTCCACTTACTTATAATGAGATTAAAAGGTTACAATAAACAAATGACTGGCATTAGATCAGGCTTGAAATGTCAAACTCTGCTCTCTTTCCATAAACAAATAAAAAGAATTACTATTCTGTGCTGATTTAACAAACAAGAGCAGCAGTAGAAAAGAGCGGTGGGGTTGACTGACTTCACTTCAGCATCTCTGTCATATTAGCCTCCACAGCAGAACTGACACCCACAGGAAGAATCATTAGTGTCCATCAAGGCATGCTCCCTCAACACGTGACGCTTGAAGAGCTGTATTGTCAATTACATGTTGAATTTAACACAGCGTCTTTGTGAGTCAGCGCTGCAGCTCATTTCCAGCTAGAAAATAATGATGAAGTGCTGATGCGGCAGACGTGTAAAGCCACTGGTCTTTAACTAAGTGACAGTAAGACCACTACACCTGTCATTCTATTTTAGGAATAGACTATTTGGGAAACTGTGCACACACATGCATAAACGCTGCATTGTACACCCTCCACATTCCACGTGAACAATGTTAAAATGCTGACGTTTAGTAGTTGAATCTTTTAACATACCCCCTCTCACCACCAGTGCCACCCGGGTGTGTTTAGAGTAAGGATTTGATAAGCTGACCTGTGTGTGTCGTAGTAACGCTACCTGGTTTCCCCCAGCGTTGTGGCATTCATAGACGCCCACCACCCCGTCAGCAAAGTGACCCAGAGTGTCCAGACAGTTTCCTCCCTGCTGCAAGGCTCCAAACGCTATGTCCTGGTGATCTGGGACTCTGAGCACACACACAAACACACGCATGCATGTTTTTATTAAACAGCTGAAAGTAGCACTGAAGAGGACGGTGAGAAATAGAGAGAACCACCTGGTGTACACCTAATTTGTATCTGTTACATCTGTACATTATTGATCTCTTTCATGTAAGTGACAAATTGCACACCACCTCAAATTCAATATGGTGTTTGAGTCATAATTGGTAGCATGGGTTAGTCATTAGTGTCACCATAGAGAGTCTTATTAGAGAATAAAGCATTAGACTGCAGCACACAGTCATAATGCTACTGCTGGCAGAGCTGTGACCTCCTGCAAACCAAGTCCTCTCAATACTACAGCTGCAACTCAGTTTTCCTACACGTAATTTAATTCTCATTACATAATATTATATATTGTCAAACCGTGTGCCCTATCATACGCCATAAAACGCTCTCATTTTCTTACCGCAGCTCAGGGTAGACGTTCTCCAGGTACCATTTGAATGGCTTGCAGCCTAATCTCTTCTTCATCTCCAAACGACTCTGGATACTGAGAGAGAGAGAGAGAGAGAGAGAGAGAGAGAGAGAGAGAGAGAGAGAGAGAGAGAGAGAGAGAGAGAGAGAGAGAGAGAGAGATGGTGGCACACCAAGAGAATTAGAGGTTTGATCACTTGTGGTTTTCAAAACGCTTCCAGACACTGATTGAATTATAGCCCTCCTGCTCTGCCAGTCTGTAAAGGCGGACAGTGGAGGCCTAGGGCGCGTCTGAGGCTGCATCCTGTGGGGGAAATAACAGCTCTGGTTGGCACTGGAGGGAGATGCAGAGAGTGTTCCCAGAAGGTCACGTAACATGCATTTTTATCTTTGTCTCACTACACTGCATGAACATGAGAGTGCTTATTGTTGTGCAGCCTGTTTTGAAAAAGAGTAACCACACAGGGATATTGGCCTTTTCCTCATGAGGATTCATAATGGGAACCATGACTGTCAATCATCCAGCAAACATCGCCACCCCCACAGCCCTAAAAGCTCTAAAACTAGCCTGTTTAATCTCCATCGACCCCTGTTTCATGAAGCTGTGTCATTTGTGTCCATCAAAGCAGTCGCAGTCGTAGTCCAACACTAATCTCTTCTGCATGTACTTTTGATCATTGTAAATCAGGCCCTGACTTCTTGCTCTCTTTTAAGCCACATTAAATTCCTCATGTCACATCGATATAAAGATTTCTTTTACAGCTGACACGCTGATAATTGGCAATCCAATTAATACGGCCATTCATGTGGCTGCCTTTGTAATTTTATGATGGAGCTACATTACGCTGTCTAACTCCTGCAGGGCTCATCTGTCGTTGTACTCACTTTCCATAGGGGACGTTTCTCGCCGAGGGGACGGCAGCGTAGTAAAAGTTTTTATACTCATCCATCCAGACCTCTGCCGCCCTCCTTGTGTTCCTGAGAGAGGGAAGAGAGAAGAAAAATGAGGGAAGGGTGAGTGACAGGAAAAATGGAGAGGTGCGATGGAAGTCAGGCAAAATGAGACATGAAACAGGGTTTGCTTGTGTGTGTGTGTGTGTGTGTGTGTGTGTGTGTGTGTGTGTGTGTGTGCATCGTGACGGAGACAAATGGCCCCCAAAAAGACGAAACACTCGCTCTACTGCTCTCACTCATCCATTTTTTCATCTCTACAGCCATAAGAGGGCAGAGTTCCACTGTTTAAACAGGCAAATATGAACATGTTTACTTTTCCAGTTGCTGCTTTCATTGGTCGACAGTGTGTGCGTGTGTGTGTGTGTATGTGTGCGTGTGAGAGAGAGAGAGCTTGTGTGACCAAACAAAGCATAGTGCTGACATTTTGTTGAATTTCCATTTTTCGGATGATGTCACACTGTCCTGTCAGACTGTGAGTCAGCTGGAGTCGAGCTCAACCTGCTCATATGTTCTTTCTACAGCAGAGCTTCGTTAAGTCTGACATTTGTGATTGGAAAGACACGAAAGAAGGTCTTCTGATTAATCAAACATGTTAAAATGCATCCTGCTCTAAACAGACACAGAACTTGTATCTGCAAATGTGCACAGAAAGCTGCTTCACTGTTTTTGTTTGGGATATATGAGCCTTTTTGTATTTTATAGAAAACGTAAATTCTTACAAACGAGCCAGCGGGGAGACAGCGTGTTGGTGCTCAAACCGGGTGGAAGTGACACATCAACAGAAGTGACACAGTGAACTTCTGTTACAGTGAATGTGTACCAATGAGGATGTGTTTCACCTTAGTGAAGCTTCTGCTGCTCTATCTCCAAACATTTCTGACTGCAGCACCCATTTGCTGGGCCATCAACTGCTAGAAATAAGCTTCAGCTCTGTACAATTGTATGACACACCGCTTCTAAAACACTGTCTGTTTTTTCTGTACTTGTCGCTCACAAATAAACTAACATAGTAAAAACTAAGGGCCCCAAAACTGTCAACACTGGCATCTGAAGATCGGGAACTCTACATTCAGATGTTGGAGGTGACACCAAAAGCAGTATTTTTCTCTATCACTATTTTCAATGAAAAACCAGCTTGTCTTCTGCATTTCATCCTGATCCGCCTGCACACCAGAAACAACGAGAACGCACACTACCGGGGACTTCATATAAGGTCTGTTGGGGCTTTTGTTTAGGTTAGTCCTGTCTCCACGTATCCAATACACGTAAGTTGGATATTTGGGAAATGCAGCTCCCAAAACAATTATGAAGTCATCCAAGCAGACAAACAGGTGCTGTCTGTTGGCTCCCCAGGGTCACCAGCAGCAGACACGCTGAGTGCGTCTGGGGCTTTATTCACACTGAAGGGCGAGACGTTGAACTGAAGCAGCCTCAAAGCACCAATGAAGATGTTCTGCACTATGAGTTTCCATTGTTGAGGCTGAAACATGAGAACACCACTGCACCCATTAATAAATGATACCTTGAATTGTTGCAAAGGGTTATGCAACTTCTTCCGAGACTGTTCAGCTTTATGCAACGGACAAAAACATACTGGGGATGTGATCCACTAGAGGCCCCTCAGCTGAGTCACACTGAGAGCCGGCACGGTATAATAAGCTCTGAAACTGATTGATCTGATGTTGAAGATCACACAGATCCACGGGAGTCTTTTCTTTCTGGCTTCATCCTGCTCAGGGTCCCTTCACACTTTCTAAATATTGTTAAGGTGGCTGTGCTGTTTGGGCAGTGGATGCAGCGTAGGTCATATACCCCAGCCCCTCCATGTTAGCAGGTGTATGGGCGGGATTCATTTTTGCATTTTCCATCTTTATTTCCAGTCACTGGTCACAGCCATCAAGAAACACGTAGACTTTTTCATCTGCAGCAGGCAAACTGGATTTGCCATTGAAGCGGCATCACAGTTAACACTCGGCATCTGAGAATGACTGTTTCAGTGATGAGCTGATTCCAGAGATAATCACATGTTGGTCTATTATGCCCTCCAGAGAAACCACAGGCACTTTAAATTCCCTGTCATCAGCTTGTTGAAGTTCTTAATCAGGGCCATGCGGGTGTGTTGGGCTCGCTTCCAACAGTGGTTACTTCTGGCTGGAGACTGTTTCAAAGAAGAGATCCATATCTTTCCATGCATCATGTTTCCCATCACTGATGATCGAAGCTCTACAGGGCGGCAGACACATGCAGAAACAGGCCCTGTATATTTTAGAGCGCTCTTTCTAAATCTGTAGACAATTTTGCCTGTGATTACTTTTTAATTGTTTTTTAATTGTTAGTGCTTGGTTTTAATTATCCAACACTGGTTCAATTCTCAAAGCTGTGGTAAACTCAATAATGTATGTCCCAGTGTTTACAACAGCACTTTGATGCAAGGAGCAAGGGTGCCAGAAATAAATACAATGCTATTAATATAAAGAGAAAAAAAGAAAGGATGGCAATATATCCCGAAAACAAATATACTAACACACTAATTTAGCATGTTAAATGTCTCATCGAGGGTTGTGGTTATCATAATATTGATCATATACATGATCTTCATCAGCAAATGAAATTCTAGATGTTCAATTTTCTTCTTTAAAGGAACAGTTTAACATTGTGAAATTTGCTGATTAACTTTGATGTGGACTGGAGGAGGTGGGGATCAAACCAGCAACCCTCCGAAGACCGGCCTCACAGCGGCCCAATAACAACGTACACGCAAGGTGACTTAATGGCTCATTCAAGAGAAGTTCAAGATATCCATTACACACTAAACAGAAGCTATGAGTGTGACATGTGTGAATGGGAAATGTCGCTCTTCTGTAATTAAGTGGATAAATGTGATGGGTGGAGCCTGGGAGGTTAACGAGGGCTCAACTTTTTTGTTGTGCGTGTGTGTGTGCGAGGGTTTTACCGTGCAAACACAGTCCCACTGCCCCCTGGGAAAGTGTACGGGTGCTGCTTTCTGAAGACGTGGCCAACTCTGCTGCAGGGGATGATCTCAAGACTGCCCCCACACTGCCACACACGAAATGAGATCTCTGAAACACACGCACACGCACAGGTCATAAGACTTGTTCTTTTCCCACATTTGTTCTGGCAAACTGTTTCGGTAAAAGTGTCACACTTAATTCAGAAGGGTTGCACTGGAGTCAGCTGAGGACATCTGCGCCTCATGAATGTTTTCCCTGTGTTGATATTGTCAGCTTCATTCTCCAATCCTGTCCGCATTTGCATAAGTGTTGTTGAAATAAGCACACAAGCAAACTAATATCTAAAGTGTCAATCGGGTTCTGAATCATCGCGCCGCCTCGAAAGGAGCATGAATTATTCCGTTTATTCTCAACAATTTCCCAACTGAATTCAGACAAACACAACAGGGAGGCACAGCTGTTATCATATCATTGTACTGTTTGCAAATGATCTCCATTGTGCACACTATGGGTATTTTCCCTCAATACGGACTAGAATCATTATCGCATTAGCACTGTCATTTCCTGAGATCAGCTATAGTCTGGAAGACTCTGCCCGGATATGACCAGAAAACTACTGAGGGATTCTCTCTTCTTGACCACGTTCTTGGCATGGAAACCTTGGATGAGCTCAGGAGTTGATCGCAGAGTCAAACACATCATCGGTGCCACTTCGGTGCGTCACATCTCGAGAGACAGTACAGATTTTTTAAGTCAAATTGTGCTGTTTTTTCAGCCAAAAGCACAGTATTTATGATGGGAAGAAATTACAAATGTGAACTTGTTGAAGCCTTAAAGATATAGCGTGACATCCTGGGGAAATATGCTTATTCGGTTTCCTGCCAAGAGCGAGGTGAGAAGATTGACACTGCCTGTATTTATACATTAAATACAAAGCTGCCAGCAGTTGGTTAGCTTAGCTTAGCATAAAGACTGGAATAAGAAGGGAGCAGCTAGCCTGACCCTGTAAAAAAAACCCCAAATTATTACTTCTACCTCCTAATCTTCGTTTGGATTAAACACATGAGATGTAACGTGTCAATTATTGATCTTAGGAAATGCTTCATATTAGCATAGAGACATGAGATCTACGGCATCAATCTAAAGTAACTCTCACAAGAAAGAGAATAAGTGCATTTCCCAAAATATCGAAGAATTTCTTTAGCACTTCTGGTGAACTGCTGACACGTCCGTCACCTTTAGAGGCTGACTGTTGGGGAATGAGGCAGCCAGCATGCAAAACATCACAGCAGCAAAGTGTATTGATAGTAAAATCTGACAGTACTTTTGTTTACTTTCCCTACCTGCCACTTTACTTTCCACTCGTAATCATACTCCATTTTCAATTTTGCTTCTTTCACTCCCCAAGACTTTCTTTCCCTCTGACATCCATTACTTTGTCACATGTCGTCTCCTAACCACATGATCTGTCTGCTGTGATTCTTCTGACTTCATGCTCCACTGTGACTCTACTGAATCTGCATTTGCACTGTAGAAGCACTCACCCAGGTTTTCTCCTCCCCACACATCCATCATCATGTCGTACTTTCCCAGCTGCTCAAAGTATTCCTTATCCATGACAAATAGACCTCCTGCTATCATCGGAGTCCTGCAGGGCAGAGAGAGAAAGAGGGCAGGAGGATGGAAAAGAGTGAGATTAGTAGTTGGTGTGTCAGTCGTGTGTGATCACTCGGGTGGATGCATGAGAGATTTTGTCTGTCTGAGAGTGTCTGTCTTACTTTATTGGGGCGATTGGGTTGCCTTGTCTGGCCCGTCTCTGATCCAGAGTCATGTAATCCCATTTGAACACCAAATTCCAGTCAAAACCTACCGATACGAACAAACACACACACATGCACACAGACACACACATGCACACAGACACAGACACACAGGATGAAGCAACGACACCATTACAACACCATTATGAACATTAGTCTGTATTAAGTAGCAGTCTGGTTATATAATTCGATTTGGCAGGTTCAGATTAGTCGACTGGGTACGTCTGCTGCTGAGTTCACGTGTGTGTGTGTGTGTGTGTGTGTGTGTGTGTGTGTGTGTGTGTGTGTGTGTGTTCATGTGTCAGCAGAGAATCACCCTCCTAACCCTGACAATACATGTATGAACAACCCTGAAGATGGGATGCTATACTCAATAAAAACGGTACAAAGACAATACACATAACGTTTGACCCAATCAGCCTCATTGATTTTTGTAAATATCTGATTATTCTGAATCTGATGCAGCAACATTGTTTCAAGCAAGTTGGGACAGGAGCAACTAAAGACTGTTTGGATCATTCCACAGGTAAACAGGTTGATTGGTAACAGCTGATAGTATCATGATTGGGTATGAAAGGGGCATCCTGGAAAGGCTCAGTCGTTCACAAGTGAGGATGGAGGGAGGTTCACCGTTTTGTGAACACATGATTGTATAAAAGATATGACTGCATGGGCTCAGAAGCACCGCATAAAACTGTTGTAAACACAGATCATTTGATACAGTATCCCAGCTTTGGAATTAGCATTGTAGTTGTGTCCCAAAGACTTGACAGCATTGGGGTGCGGCTGAGGGAAATGTGCGGCTCTTCAGCTGCTACATGCTCCACTACGTTCCCCAGCTAGCTGCTACCTGTGTCTGCCTGCTGCGTGGTGCTCAGCAGCTCGTGTACAGTCCGTTTGTAGAGCTTTTTCACTGAAAAACATTTCCTCCATTTGTAATATGAAGATATTGATTATGGCAGATTTGAAGATCATTATTTCTTCCTCCTTTGAGTAGCTTCTCCATCTCAGCTGTGCATTGTGTTGTGGGACAATAGTTTCAATCAGCACCACGCTCACAAACAAACAAGCATATTTACCATGTATACTAACATCCTGACTATTGGACTGCACTTAATCTAATCACTCTCTGAGTATGAATGCTCTACATTCTCCACAATGCAGTCAGAAGATGTGTGCAGTACAGAAGACACAGTTTATGTAAGGTAAGGCGTTAGACTAAACATGCTGGGCTTGTGTGGGAGAAATGGCAACAGAGGCCTTAAGTGAAAACTGTTGTTGAAGCAGAGCGCTGAATGCCAAACAATGAGTATTACTGCTGCTAGTAACACAACAGCATTGTCAGTGCACTGTTAAGAAAAAGCCTCTAAAAGCTTTTCAAAATGTCGCAAAGCCACAGCCTTGTCGTGGACCCACATAGAACAAGTGTCCATGTACCTCTCTATTTGTGTACTGTACCTCCTTTCAGATCGGCCGAGGCTCCTACGTACTGGAAGTTGTCCATGTTGATGACGTCGATGATGGGAGAAACTACTCTCGTCTTGTCCTGAGAGGGAAGGACACGGACAATTTCATTCACTAGGACGAATTCATTAGTAGGTATGAACTGCAAGCCAGTAAGAAGTAAGAAAAGCAGCAGACGACTTTGAGAAGTAAATACTGTCCTCAACAGATTCATATGTTTAGTTCATCTTCTATATTTAGTTTATCGCTGTGTTTATAAAGCTCTGCCTCCTCCACGCCGAATCAAACCCTGCACAGGAACCCACACGGCCACATCACGCTGCAGTTTAGAGAAGGCATTGCTGAATGACAACAACAGAAACAAACTTCCTGTAGTTTACGTTGGGTTGAGACATTCTGATATGACACACGAGGGTTTCACCCACACAGGTGCCATTTATTCGTTCCCGCCGTTTTGCGTCGAGTGATTTAATATACCGAAGTGCAACTACAGCAAAGGAAAGAAAGTTAATTACTTTGACAGCAAAATGTGTTCGATTTGGCATCCCGGCGTGTATTAGCGACCTCCATCTTTACACACAGCGTCCCACTTCACTCTGAGATTACATTTAATCAAGAAGTTCCCTCTCAAGTCATTGCTAACAGCCCTCACTTTAAGTATCAGCACACATGGAGGTCGGTTTCTGCGTACTCTGTTGAAGGATTGGTCTTTTGCAGCTCGCTGTGGTTAGAAAAGGAGGAAACAAAAACCTGTTTGTTTTTTAATCAAATACACCTGGTGACTTGGATGGAAAACTGATTGTCAATAAACTGTTCTGTCTTACTGTACATATTTACTGACTTCAACGTGTAATTCTACACAAGAATTTTTTTATATCGTACGAGAAACCTTTCTGCAGGTGTAAAAATGTGCCTTTATACTGAAAGAGTGCAAACATTTCTGTTATGGAAGTCCTGTCGTGCTCATGATTGTGAACAAGACAATGATTGACTACCAGCTGCAGGGGTGCTGCTTTGTAGCTGACCTCAAATAAATCCCCCTGTAGATATGAATAACATTATCACTACTGCGAAGCAATTTTGAGCACAACGTTTTACATTTTTAAAGACCCCCTGCGATGAAACTCAGGGTTTTAACCTTGTTAACATGCATATTTTGGTTTTTTTTATATGCAACAGGACATATGATAGGGGTAATAAGCAGGCAATGCTTTGCAGTATTTCTGCTTTGGGACTGTGGAGGACTGAAATAAATGTCACTGATTCAGACAGCCAGGGTGTCACTCGTAAGGAAGCAGTCCTGTCAACTGGTGGAGGCTGCGGTGAAACCAGGGGTATCAGAGGGAAACCAGGTGTAGCTACGTATCAGTATTTGCACGCTAAGATTCAGAATTTTAAAAGAGATAGCACAGATGTGTTCTGTTTTCAGTCACCAGGTTGCAAAAGGAGAAATGGTGAGCCTTCATGTACTACCACACAGAGCCAGACTGTAGCCTGCACTCGTCTTTCCCGTTTGCCACAAAACTTGTTCCATCCATTTATCTCATGGGAAAGACTTTTAAATATGAATTTAGATAAAAGATGAGTTTATAGGAGTCTAATTGATGCCTGGAGGGGAACTTTAAAACACTGGCATAGACTGTTGGGGAGCCTTCCATCCTGAAACATTATTAGTAATTGGCTTTTCTGGGATACTTTGTTGTCGGGTTTAAAACCATTTAAAGCACACTTACAATGAAGTTAAGATCTGACTTTATCCAACTATAAAACGCGCAAACCCTCCTGATGGAGGCAGAGTACATCCATTTCAGGCCACTGACCTTTGAGCCAGTTCAAGTGTCTCTTAACATCACAACCCAAAAAAGTTCACTGTCCTTTCATTGTTATTCTGGCTGGACTTGTGCTCTGTGCGTGCTGTGTGTGTGTGTGTGTGTGTGTGTGTGTGTGTGTGTGTGTGTACCTCGGCCACTCTCTCCAGTAGCGGCTCTAGCCAATGGTCATTACATTCACAGTGAGAGTCCAAGAAGGTGAGGACTGGTGCCGTGGCAGCGTCTGCACCACGAACCCTTGAACGCATCAGTCCTGAGAGAAACATCAGTTCAAAAAAAAAAAATAAAATCAAAAAACACATTTTGCTGCCAAACAGAATGATTTTAACCCTGCCGCACCATAAACATGCCATAAATGATTGCATTGGGATGAAAAAGATCGAAAATCTTCCTCTCTTCTTCTTCTTCTAATTACCTTCTCTGCGGTCGT
This sequence comes from Chaetodon trifascialis, assembly GCF_039877785.1. Classification (NCBI taxonomy): domain Eukaryota; kingdom Metazoa; phylum Chordata; class Actinopteri; order Chaetodontiformes; family Chaetodontidae; genus Chaetodon; species Chaetodon trifascialis. The sequence goes on from NC_092056.1 coordinate 18,672,204, forward strand.
TTCTCAACACACGCACTTTTTCTATCTTCCCCAGCAGCGCGCCGTCCTCCGCTGAAACACACACAAAGCAGGTGCCACACAATGATACACACATACACACACACATGTCACATTCACACCGTCGTCGTGTTCGGTTTGTTTCTGTGCATTACTCACGATTATCACTGTAGTCGTCAACCAGAATGATCTCTTTGACCAAGTGAGGAGGACTTTTCTTCAGGACGCTAAACAGAGAGAGAATTCAAAGGAAGATAAAGAGCATGTAGAAATGAAAAATCAAAATAGAGAGGATTTTGTTAGTAAGTTGACAGCACACACACACCATTAACCTACCTGACCACGGTGCGCAGCAGAGCGGAGCGAGCTTCATTGTGGAAGGTGATGACGACGCTGGAGGCCGGTAGGTCCGACTTCCATTGTTTATGCCTGCAACTACACACACAAGAAACCACACAAATTAGGAATAAAAAGACAGAAGAAGTACAAAACGACAGAAACATAAATGCCTGCCTGTGTACAAATGCACTGGAGCACAAACACTCCTACACACACAAGCGCACAGCCGAACGTGTGAGCAAAGCTGCGAGCTGGAATACATGAACACAATAACTAGGATTCAGGACACACACACACACGCACACACACGCACGCACACACGCACGCACGAGCACACACAGGATAATGGTCTACTGAAGCCGGGATTGACAGTGGGTTTTATGGACCGTGGGGCAAAAATCCCATGAGATTGAGTGTGTGTGCGTGCGTGAGTGTGTGAGTGTGTGTCCAACAGAGACAAATCCTCACCCTGACTTGAAAGTGAGGAACATGGGTGATAGGACACTACATGAGACAAGCAGCCAAGGAGAGGATAAAGAGCAGAAAATGGTGCATTTATCATTGTTGGACAGCCTTTTCCCACCTAAAACTACAAGCAATCCGTTAAATCCTTTTGTAACACCCTGTACACTGTATATAACCATAACATGAGCAGATGAGTGTGTGTATATATTGTATGTACACGTGTGTGCATACAAAGAATCCAAAATGAACCTTTACATGTGATTTAAAAGACTGCCGACAAAGAGGTATTCTTAAGAGGCTTAAGCACCCACCAGATGCTCTGTTTAAAAAGTACAGCACATCTTGAATGCACAGTCCACAGGGTCGCTGAACTGTTTGTGTGCATGCATGATGTGTGCGCTGCTTTTGTCCCTGCACCGCATCTATCAGAGCAGCATCAGCTTTAAAAGCCTGGAAACAGTCAATATGCAGCTGCATCAATCTTGACTTGACCTGCACATTTCTTGTACTAAAAAAGCCCTAATTGCTGTGTGTGTGTGTGTGTGTGTGTGTGTGTGTGTGTGTGTGTGTGTGTGATATAGCTAAATAAAACTCCAAGTTCTTTTGATCTTGTGTTGAAAGGCCTGATGAAGCTGTCCTGGCCTGAAAAACCCCCAACTAGGCTCTTTTTAGTGAACAACCTTCACAATCAGCACCGCTGCATGCTGTGAAAATGACACATCACTGCCAGATCAATAGGAGACACACTGCTACTCTTTCAGTGGACTAATGGCTCCGGCTGTCTAAGTTATGTCAATATATCAGTGAGGCCACACCACTGCCTCTATAAGAACACGCTTTGGATCGCACGGCTAAAACCACTGACTGAGCACGGTGACTTACTGACTAACTTATAAATCACTGGGCTTCATGCAAGAACGTGTTTTTATTCTCTTGCACCATCTTAACTAGGCAAACTTGATGTAAATCGCTAATTTCAGCCTGATGACTTGGACCTGTTCATGAGGAGGCATGCGTTAGCGAGATTTGGTCATTAGCATAATCAATGTCTGGCAAGACTGCTCTGTTTGTGGACATGTTTCATTCACAAAAGATGTTAACAAACAGTGAAAAGAAGAATATAAATGAGCTATGGGATCATATTTAAACTCAAACTCCTTAAATGGCTCATACTTTAGAACAAATCTGTCTGTGTGAGAGCCTCTTGTATGAGGCCCATTGTGTTTGTTATAAAGACTATAAAACCATGTTCAGCATCACTTCAAAAGTGTTAACAAATGCATTAAAATGTACTCAAAACTAAGAAAAGCAGTGAAACTGCTGCTGCTCATCCTCCTGTTAAAACACTCAAGTGATCGCCATTGCTTTGTCAATGACACAAAAAATAATTTTTCCATAATGTTCTCTCCTCTCCTCAGAGCAGCCTGAGACACGGCCAGGAAACAAAAACAAACTACAGCGAGAGAACAGGTTCAGGGTGTTTCGCAGCATCCTGGTTGGCTCAACAGGTGAGACCACAATCTTTCACTTGAAACCAGCAAAACAGTAACACCACCACAGGAGTCAGACCAGGGTTCACACGCTGACTCGCAGCAAATTCATGGCACAAAATCTCCATGTTACGTCAAGATGTTTTGGTGCCACGTGCAAAAAAGCAAAGTATTGTTTGAGGCTTTAAGTTTACAACTTCAACATTCAAGTCTTATATGATCCGTGTGAACCCTTGAAACACTGTCTGCTGTTCAGCTGTGGGCTCCGTTGTGGGAATATTTGCCCAGAATGAACTTTACCTCAATGCTTTATTAAAGAAAGCAGAGCAGAGTGACAACACGGCTCCAGACTCTGCTCAGAGAAACACTGCCAACTTCAGGGAGCTTTCAAGCTAAACAATGTTAACTTAAATTCTACAAGGAGCGAGACAGCGTCAAGGATTAAAATATCTTATAAAAGGGATCCAGCAGACACGTGCCACGATTTATTTTTGCCTCCTCACCCACTGAACAAGCAGAACAATCAGCAGCCATTAGCTGAGGCTCGTGTTATGAATGGAGCAGACGGTGACAGTGTGTGTCTGCTTTGCTGCTGCTTCCTGGTTTCATCTGATAGACCACAATAGAGGGAGTTTCCATGAGATCTTATCCGGTTCTTGTACCAATTAGTCAAATAGACAGACAACAAAGGAGAGCATGTACACACAGAACGCCTGCAATTACGCATGCAACCGTGAAGGTTAAGAGCGGCAGAATTGTGGCCCAGTCACATCAGCTGATATGTGTGTGTGTGTGTGTGTGTGTGTTAATGATGTAAACACTCTCTGTAATAGTAGAGATACATACTGGTCATGTCTTGTGTCAGGCACGGCTCGGTCCATACGGAGCTTGTCGCTCTCCACCTGGTTGAACTTGTTCCTGGCATAGGGATCCTGACCTGGTCGGACCACTGTGGCGCCAACGTACAGATCCTGGTCGAAATCCTGCCAGCGCACCTTACCTGCGCGCACACACATATATATTAAGCACACAGCCAGTAAAGGTCGATAGAAGTTGGAAGGATACACTATTCTGGTGCTTTCTTGTTTGTGTTATTCAACACCTCTGTGGTTAAACCAGTGTTTCTCAACTCCGGTCCTCGGGCCCCACTGCCCTGCAGGTTTTAGATGTTTCCTGCTCCAACACACCTGATTCAAATGAGTGGCTCGTTATCAGGTCACTGCAGAGCTTGATGATGAGCTGATGATTTGAATCAGGTGTGGTGGAGGAGGGAAACATCTAAAACATGCAGGGCAGTGGGGCCCGAGGACCGGAGTTGAGAAACACTGGGTTAAACTGAGATGGCGGCTGGAAAGATGGAGCAAAGGACTCATTTCTACATCTTTTTATTCTTTTGTTAAATAGAGCAGGCTGTATATTATGACGTGGATAAAGAGCAAACAGAGGAAAAAATGAATTTTCATTCCATGTTTCAACTTTCAGATAAACACTAAACCACCACAGAACGACATACTGTGTGTCCAGGTTTTAATGAGAAGCAGATTCTCAACATGACTCTCTGGTGAAATACGTGTTAAATAAACACGGCGTATCCGAAAATAAAAGCCGCCACCGCAGATGAAGTTTAAACCTTCACAAAAGGCTGAAAATGTGACTCAGGAATGAATGGGATTATACATGAGTGGGAATATGAAATGCAGGCAGCAGCCTGGCTGATGCAAGAATCCTTCACGACTGACAGGAAGGAAACTTTGCAGCGTCAAGCTGCTGCTTGACAAGGCGGCAACATGGCACTGAGGGAAGCTGACATGAGATTTATGCTGCTCATATGCGAAACTGTGCAGAACAGAATTCAAACAACAAACACAGACAAGGCGAGACTGTTTCGGCAAAGCCAGAAAACACAAAAGAACATTCATTATGCATGGCACCAAGCAGGAAAAAACAATCCCACTGAATTTACTTACTACTGTGGCCTGAAATGCAAGTTTGGAAAATAAAAAATGATCAAACCTGCACACACACACACACACACACGCAGAGCACGCTGTGTCTGTCTGACCAGATTACCGAGATCATTGCTCACTAAACAGAGAAAGTTGTCATGTTTAATTTCACAGTTTATCACTGACTGCTGAGACACAGACACACACGAATAATAATGCAACTAATTAGCCGGGTGCAGCTGCTATGCTAATGACTTGTGTTAAGCATATGGCACCGTGAGATTACACTATCTCTCAGTATGGATGAGTATGTTCGTGACAGACAGACAGACAGACTGAGCCTGACGAGGAAGAAGGAGCCAGCTATTGTGTGTGTGTGTGTGTGTGTGCCTGCATGTGTGTGTGTGTCTGCCCTGACAGCATGTGAAAGTGTCTGGCATGCTAATTAGTTAAAGCTCGAAAATGATCTGCCTGCGACTGTATAACGGCGCCTCAGAGACTGTGCTGCATGTGCCAGAGTGTGTGATGTCCTTGCTGATATCTCTGTTTAGCAGCAGCAAGTAATTAATGTTGCGAACTTAATGTTTCAGCTCCTCACTTTGCGCGTCTTTCGCTCACACTTTGACAAATCTCTCTTTTGCGGTCTCTCTTTCAGTCCGCCTGTATTCCTCAAAGCAGATTTAACAGGCCGCGCTCTCGCTGGGATTTGCTCATTCGCTTGACATTTTTCCAATAATCTCTCGGGCCGTTTTAGCAGGTGCACCCATTGTGACCGAGCTGGTGCTCTGCTGCTTCTGGCTCTGTGCTGGTGAAAGGTGCAGCCCGTTGATTTGAACAGTTTTCCCTCTCGTCACTGAGCTGTTTCCACCCACAGCTGCTGCTGACTGGTTGTTTTGGTTTGTTGCAACATTTTCTGGAAACCCCTTGATGCTGTCGTGTTTCCAACCAATGGTAACTGGCAGGCAGGACTCGCACTCAGAACCGTTCCCTCGATCTGTACTGAACCATGAAGCCTCCGCCTACCGGCTCAATGCGCACACAAGCGCACACAAGCGCACACAAGCGCACACAAGCGCACACAAGCGCACACAAGCGCACGCACGCACACACACACACACACACACACACACACACACACACACACACACACACACACACACACACACACACACACACACACACACACACACACACACACACACACACTCCCTGAAAATGATCCAAACGAAACCTTCAAGGGGAACTTAAAACTGGATTGCAAGACTTTAACACATAAATATAAAATACTTAGAAATGAACCCGCGCACAACACTGATTAAGCCTGACACCGCCAGATAAATCTCTCTGTGCTCCAGAGTGTGCAGGAGTTTTTAAATCTGACGGCTGTGGTGACATTCCCGCGCTGGTGCTCCAGTAGTGCTGCATTTCATGTCATCCAGCAAAGATCGGTTTGCCAGAGCTCAATGGGGAAGCGACTGCAACTACTGTACAGCAACTGGCAGCAGCCAGAAGGGGGAGACAAATTTTCCGTACTGCGGGTTTAACACCAGACTGATGCTCAGTCCACATGTACGCAGGTATTTTTCAAAATCCTCTTCCGGGGTGAACATGTTGACAGGGACGACAGGAGTGTTCGCCTTGTGATGTGCCGTTATCTCCTTTGCAATGGTGGAAATGGCCAAAATATTGCTGGTGCTAACCTCACATGGACTTCTTACATGTTAACACATAAATTTATATTTACTCTTGCACTGTGTTGAGCAACATAGGCATCAGAATGCGCCTCAGAGGCAAATGGTACAAAATCCAACCTGGTCAGTCCTCTAATAGCAGGCAGCCCGCTGTAATAGTTTTTTTCAGGCTTCTGATGGCCAATGTGGCTTTAGGGTTATATCACCACCTGTTGTTTGGCATGCTCTTGACAGGGCTTTAATTATGTTTTTGCATTTTCACTCAGAACCTCAGCTTTCAAAAACGCCCTTGTGTGTGTGGACTAGGCCTGAAAAGCAGCGTCTTCCAGCCAGCATTATTGTGTGCTTTGTTGCACCTGCAACCCCACCCAACAGCGATATCTCGGGGGTCCTGGAGTAAACTGCTATATTGAGGCAGCAAAGTGAGAAGTTTTTCAAATCATGCAGTCACCCTTCAATACAGACAAAATAATAAGAACACAACATGAGCTGAAGTCAACTGATGACATTTGACAGAAAGTTAATCAGCATATATTTTGATTATTGTTTAATCCAGTCCAGTTTTTTTCAGCCTTTTTCTCTTTTGTATCATTCTAAGCAAAATATCTTTGGGTTGGTTGGACAAAACAAGCTATCTGAAGATGTCAGTCTGGGCTTTAAGGGGCCGTCCCCTTCTGCTCTCCATCTCCCTTTTCCTCTTTCTTTTTCACTTCTTTCCTCTTCTTCTGTCTCCTCTTCTTGTGTGCGTTTGCATCTGTGTGTGTGTGTGTTGCGGCTGATGCTGTGATATGTCGCCGTCGTAATCATGTAAAGTCACCCTGAAGTTGAAATGCCCCCACTTCAACATTCAAATTGGATTCCATTTCCACTGCTGGATCAGATAAGAGAGTGTGTGTTCAGCTTTAGCAGGTCACGGGCTTGTGAAGGAGGGGCGGCTGAGGATGAGAGCTGCATGAGAAATGACTGCTCAGAAACTCCTTCTGCTGTGACTTTTCTGCTCGGCTCTGCGCTGCTGGACTCTGAAAAAAAACCTGGTCCTTGTGTCTCAGAGTCTGGGTGGAGACGCATAGCTGGGTTTGCGGTGAGATTAAAATGGATCCCCGAATTATTTTGGATAAATTTGCAGCTCCAGCATCTGAAGATTGTGTCACGCTGCAGGCCGTATTGAATTGTCTGCTCTTCCTCTGTGGTTATTCAAACATGGTAAGGTTAAGGAGGCTGAGGATGTTCATGTTCTGCTGGTAATAAAACTCGAGAGCTATGCCACTGTGTTACCACATTTTAAAATGGTTTTGGTTTTGGGAGCATGATGTGGAATACTTTCTGGATGTATGTCTGCAGTGTGCAGCGTCTGCCATGCACATGCTGCACAGCTGGGATGTATTTGTCCTGCCGTTTCCTTTAGTACAATCACAACCACGAACAACGAGGAGCTGAACTCTCTCCAGACCCTCAGGGAGATCCTGGTCAAATATCCTGGCTTTGACAAAAAGATGCACCTGACAGCTTAGTTTTTTGTTTGTTGAGGCAAAAAAAGGTTCCCTGCTTTCAAACACTCAGTTAAATGTAATTATTAATAGGAGCCATTCCCAGCATCATCATACAGGCATGTCATTTAGACAGAGTGCGGTTGGAGTGCATGATGGGCCGTGAAGCTTCCTACCTGGCGGCAGAGTCTCCAGGCCGTGAGACTTGTCATCCGAGCTGTGAGGTTTGCTCCGACTGGACGAGTCGCTGGAGCCCCAGTCATCCTGAAACGAAGCAAACAAACAATTAGACACATCTCACACACAAACAAGCACGGACACACACAGTTTAATCTGGAAGCAAGTGAACAGGAGAGGAAACCGGACAGCGGCTGAGAGATATGCAAGACAGGGGAGAGTGGTCTGTTATTTTTTTGAAAAAGGATATTAATGAGGGCTTTTGGCCGTCAAATTGTCACAGTGTAAGATGTAAGATATCAGGAACTCAGTGGAATCAACTAATCTTGAATTAATGTAAATATAGTATGTTAAAACTCTTTTTTTTGTACATATGATGGAAACTTGCTGTGCCTTTTTATTTGAGTGCTTCATTCAGTGAAACCATAAACTGATGACAGTCATAAGCGGTCCACTCAGGCTGAGTCCATTTTAACAACAGGATGTCCAGCAAGCGTGATTCTATTGGTCCAAGATCAATGCTGTCTTCTAGCAAAGCACCCGATGAATACACGCTTCATCCCGTTCAATCATCAATAATTGACTTCATCAGCGCACTGACAACCGCAGCACAGTGATGTCAATGCTCTCAGCATTTCCACAAATGGACAAATGACCGAGCCATCCCTCCTTTGTGTCCATCTGTGTTACTGTTAAAGCGCACTGAATCAATACACTGGCAGGCACAGCAATTAGCACCATTCATTCTCTGTCCAGACCTTTGCCATTGACTTTAGAAAACTATTGTCCAACTGTCTTATTTGCTCTGTAGTTCCCGTTCACCTTCAGCCTCGCCAAAACGCTTTATTGATCTGTTTTCTTCCGTGCCTCCGGACAACCAATGACAGTGTGACACCAGAGACGACCGCAAACAGGATTCAACAGTTTGTTTCTGCACCTGAGAGAAGTAGTAAAGGGTGGAAAGAAAAAGGATTTTCACACTCTTTTTCTGTGTGTAATGATTTTTAGGCCTTTGCAGCAAAATAACTGCTGTTGTTTTCTTTGACTCTCACCCATCATTTCGCTGTGTGCCAGCCTTTCCATTCACCTCCTGTGGACAGTGAGTCAATCTGTTCTAAATGGACTGACTGACTGAAGGAAGATTTAACCATCGAACACCCACAACTACTGTAAAAAAAAAAAACCCTACATAAAATCAATTTCTATAAGTGTTCATGACAGCTGTGTGCGCAGTCAGATGGTAATGCTCAGTGTGGGATGAAAACCAAAGCTGGCAGTATACTCGCAGCAGGAATACGTTTTGACAGGTTCTGAGGGGAAAACAGGACACATTTTCAGGTGAAATAAAGCTCCAAATTGGCTTCAGACTTTTGCTCCGTCGGGCTGTTTTGTCTTACTGACATTTCATGGCCAACTCTTCAAACTAAAGCGTTTCATGGCTCCGCGTTTTGAGTGTGCAAAATCTTCCACCTCTAGGGCTGATCAAGGAGAGATTAGAAACCTCAGGAACATCTCCGCCTCTTCAATCTCCAGATTTTTTCACCGTTTTTGAGTGTCAGTTAACATGCAGGGAGTAGACTCACATTCGTGTGCGCCGACTTCTTTCGCAGTGGTGCGATTCTGTCAAATTTAGCAGGCTGTTGTAAGTACACCACCACTGGGATGTGACAGACAGCAAATCAGAAAATCACATCAGCTAAAATGCGTATTTCTGTCTCTCAGATCAGGCTGATCATGTCTGTAATGTCCGATGTTCAGCTGCCTCTCTGCATGCCCGGATGCCTCATGGTCCACAGGTCAGGGCCTCTTCAGAGACATCTAGAAACAGCGTAGTGGATACACTGCACCTCATGAGAAAAGGTCTCCCCAAAGCATCTGTGCTCATGTGCAACAACAAAGTAAACAGGAGAAAAAAAGACACACACATGCATGCATACTGTGCGCCTTCCCATGGGGCTTTGCAGCCGAGGCCTGCAGCTCTGAGGAGAGCGGGCAGTAAAAATTCATCATGCGACATTTCAACGAGGCCAAAGTTGAGTTATATATACGACCCGGACGTCAACCCTGTGGAACAAAGGAGACATCCCATCCTACCCACCTCTCATGTGTCACAGCAGTAAAGCACAGGCGTCGTTTATAAGACCAACGATGGCGCCGGACGTGTAGGTGTGTCAGGTGTGCTCACCAGCATGCACCACAGGCCGTTTTCACAGACCCACAGGTGTGATTAATGATACGAACAGATGCTCGGTCACAGGAAGTGTGTGACGCAGCATGAACAATACCAGGATCCTGAAACGGAAGCAACCAATTCAGCCATTCAATTGATCCTGAATACCTGAGCCTCCACACCTGTGACACGTCACCATGTCTTAGGCCTACAGTATCTTAGCAGCAATTGAATGCAATGCCGCTTTTTAATGTCACCCGTCTTTGACAGGTCCTTGGTGTCTTTTGAAGCATTTGAATTCAGCAGTTAAGTTTAATATAATAGTAAAGCCATAATATTATCAGACTGTGTGAAAAAACCCTGAATTTAGTTCCATCATACCTGTCTGCTGACAGGCTACCAGCAGTGTTTTGATAGGTATGATAGCTTGAGCAGCTGCTCCCAATTTACAGTCCCTTTATACAAAGTCCATTTAAATGACAGACAGCTGGCTGAACAAGCAACTTTACCCACAAGGATATTGCTGACAGTCTGTTGAATATCCACTCTTTTAGTGCTGAGCGTTGAGAGACTATCAAAATAAAGTGACGCCCTGTTTCCTGTGAGGAAATGCACCACTTTCTCTTCTGCTTTTCCTTCACTGCTCAGATTTACAGCATAATTTCCTAACACATTAAAAGCATCCATATTCTACTGGGGAATTAAAATCTGTTTCAAGTCCCACGCCTTGGTTTGTTTGTATTCAACGCGCTCATGAAGAACTGATGTCGGGTACAGATCAAAAAGCAATTCTACCTGCTGTGCTTCTAAATGCCAAATACTTGTTTCTTGACTGCAGTTCTGGGTTCACCAGGTCCACTTTTACTTGTTTTGCTGCAGACATTCATCGTTTCACTTTTTGTTGAAATAGTGAGAAGAACAAGGTGACAGAAGGGCAAATAAGAGGAAGCGAAAGGCGGACAGAAAACAGAAATGGGGAGCAAAAGAAGAGTGAATTGCAGAAATGTAATGAGAACAGTGATCAAGCTGCATCAGTGCAGCCTGTGAAACACCGACGGTGATTTATGGGAACTGTAGTCCATTACAGATCGCACCGAGACAGAAAGCATTAGGAGATTATGAGAACAATGCATTGCTTTAAGGACCAGTACGCAAGATTTATCAACAAATGATGGCTATAAATATGACTTATCAGTGATTGAAACATGATTTAAAAGGGCGAGGAGAAAGCAGATGTTAGGAGGGCTATTCTTTACAACTCACATCACATGAATGGCTTTGAAAAGCTCTTAGTGAAAATAGCCCCAGCCTGTATCTGCCTCTCCTCCAAAAAAAATGTGATTTATTCACGCTGGGCACACATATAAAAGCAAACACATACACCTCAGTGTAGCAGCTCCAGCCAAAGATATTGGACACGGAATGAAAGCAGCGTTTTGAGTGACCGTTAACTCCTGAACAACCAGTTTCCCCTCCATGTAGATGTGAAAGGTTGAAAAAGATCATCTTATTCCTCTTGGTCTGACTGTCATACACATTCTGCATCATCCTCTCCTTAGTCCTGACCCATCACCAGGTCAGTGATGTTTACAGGAATAGTTTTGGGAAATCCTCTCATTTGCTTCCTTACAGTGTGTTAGATGACCACTCTCATGTCCGGATGGTACATAAGAAGCTGCAGCCAGTGGCCGCCTAGCTTGGCTTAGTGTAAAGACTGGAAACAGCAAGCCAAGCACTGTCCAATGAAAACAACAGGAAAATCTACCTCATAGCACGTCTAAAGCTGATGAATTTACATTTTAAATCTTGTTTGCTGATGCTGTACAAAACATGAAGTGTGAAAATGACTGTTTGGGCTAAGCTAAGTTAGCAACTCCTGGCAAGACACGTCATATTTACTACACAGGCATGGGAGGGTTATCAATGTTCTCCTTTAATGAGCTTATTTCCCAAAATGTCAAAATATTCCTTTAGGAAGCCGACAGGGTGCCGTTAGGACTTCAGTTTTATCATTTTAGACTAAAACTATCAGCAGACAGTTTCCAATTATTGTTCAACTTTACCTTCTGGGGAATAGTTTTTCTTCTATTTTGACACGTCTGCCCTCTTTAGTCCTTCCCTGACGGCTTCTTTCTCCTCCGTTCATCCCTCCCTCCATCTTTCTGTCTTTGACATCTTTTTTGTCTCTCACTTCATCTTTCTCTCCTCTGCTGTCATTCTGGCAGCAGTTTTCTTCTGGTCTGCCATCTGACAGATGGTCATGACACATAAAGGCAAAAAGACACACAGACACAGACACACACAGACACACACACACACACACACACACACACACACACACACACACACACACACACACACACACACACACACACACACACACACACACACATTCAGAGGACGACATCTGATTTGTCACTGTGGTGTAAAGTCAGTTCCTGTCCGGCTCTCCGAGCTGAAGAAAATCTCATAAAAGCTCCGCTGAGAGAAAATAAGATAAATTAAATTCACAATACCTCACACTGGTCATATCGCCTTTTGACATTCTTTATAAAAGGCACGTAAATATGTGCTGTTTGGTTATCTTTCAGACTTGTTTAATCAGGCTTTTCAGGATTTCTCTCCCGTCGCAGTTGGTTTGTTGTCCTGGTTCGAGCCACCTTTCAACAACTCTCGCGGGTGTCCGTGTGCCTGCGGTGTGTGTTTATCTCCGCGCTTTGTTGTTGGTTTATGTAGGGCGCCATCAAGCATCTGACTGCACATGGTGCGACAATTCGTATTCATTAACAAAGAAGGCCAATTTTTGTGCCATGCTACTACCACAGGGTGGTAGGAAATTAAAAGGGTCGGTGAGAAAATAACACCTGACAGGTTATGAGCAGTGATTTCACAATATGACAAAGCACAGGCTGTATGTCAAAGCACCTGAAGTCATCTAACTACGAACACACGCCGAGGCTGCCAGAGCCAATTTCAACGCTCAAATTCCAGTCGGGTGTCAAAAGAGCAGTGGAAGGAATTTCATCTTAAATCTGCCTGTTGCACGCGTCAAAACGTCTGCCTGCCGTGCCACAGCTGAGCGTGCTGAACGCACCTCTGGCTCTCCACGTCGTGACTTCATATGAACTCTGAAGAGAACTGAGAGCTCCTCTTCACTCCTCCTCCGAGCAGTGTCCAAAACATATTTAAATTCCCTTCAGTGAAAGGGAAAAAACACAAATCTTTCAAGAGTGTACGCGAAGGGAAAAAGCCACATTAACCAGCCAGAATTAAAATGTCTATTTTTAGTCAATTCAGAGTCAAATTTTTGGAGCAATTAGCGGTAACGATCTGCTCTGCCAACTGGAAGATGTACACAGGACACAACAGAGCTCCCACACCTCCTTCTCAGATAATGGGATGGACTTTAAGCCCTCACAGATCAGACACAGTATGTGTGCGTGTGTGTGTTAACGTGTCAGTTCATATTTGTCTATGTGGGGGTTTGTGAGCTGACATGCATTAGTGTGTCAGTCTGGTAACATGCATGGTGTGTGTGTGTGTGTGTGTGTGTGTTTGATCCAGTCTTGGTCGAGCCTCTAATAGTCAGAGTATAATCCACAGTAATCTGATCACATCCACTGATAGAAGCCAAGAGTTCACCAACACACACAAACAGAGCACCCCAGGCAGCGTTTGCTCATATACAGGGATGAAGCCAAACACCAATATAGATAAAAATGAATGAGAAACGGTTGTCATGCCCGCCCAAACACACGTATTTACTGTACATAGAAGAATGTGTGAAAAGAACATCTTTACTGATGCGGCAAAACACACTATTTCCTCTGCAGTCAATTCAAACTCAAGCCAAAACTGGTTTGGATTTCACAGGGGAGATCCAGATTAAACCATGTTTCTGATGAAACAAGCAGTGCCAACGCTCCAATTTGCTCTGTAACCTTAATTCATCACAAAATCCCTCCAAGAGACAACGGTACAGAGCATCAGGCATGAAGAGCAGCAGGAAGAGGAGGTAACGTCCCACAGTGATGGCCAGCAGCACACAGTGACGATACACCACGGGCTGAACGTTGTCAGGCCTGAAAACCAAGCTGAGATTTAATTTGTTGCTCTGTTTTCTATTATGCTATTATATCTGGTATTGGTTGTACGCCAAGAGACTGCTGAAATTACCTTGAAAATGGGCCTGAGCTCCGCTTCTGTTTTTTAATTGGGAAAAGTGAATTTACCTCTAAGCAAGACTGAGTCTGCAGCCACGCTAGCAGCTCTGTGAGGCTAGTCACAGGAGCTGTTCGAGCTAAATGCTAACATCAGCATGCTAACATGCACACAGTGACAATGGTTTACCAAGTTCACATGTTAGAGTAGTGTTAGCATGATAAGACTTTATTGATCCCACGCCGGGGCAATTAAGTCGTTACAGCCAGCAAGTATTACAGAGAGCAAGACCAGTGTCACGAGATAAAAAAGTGTACAGGATACAGAACAGAATGTACATTATGTACAGATTATAAAAATATTAAATACCATAAAAATCCTACTGCCATAGAAAGTACTACTGGCAATATTCTTATGAGGAAAAATTGCTGCCGGCGTAGCTAAAAATGCATCAGAAAAGAAATAAATGGATACAAGGATGCACTGTACTTTACACCTGCGAGTTAAATTAAGAGTTCACTTTAATCATCGAGTACGACCCGCCTGCCTTGCCAGATAAACATCAGAAACGCGGCGTCGGGAACGACTGACTGACACCTGAAACCTGGTGCGAGGCTGCTTTTAACTTCTTCACACTTGACCTGGAAATGAACTCACCGCGGTGATAAACTCAAGAACGAAAACCGGAGCCAACCAATAAATAACCACAGAAGCAAAGAAAGGAGGAAGAACAAAGAGATGCTCAATTTAAATCATGTGGGCAGATTTCACTCGTACACGCTCATAATATTTTCTCCGCGGGGGAATTCCTCATCCAAAACCTCCTCCAATTCAGAGTCAAGTTCCCGAACTTTGAAGTTCTCATAGTTTACAGAGCAGGCCTGTGTACATGTGAATGAGCATGTGTCACACGGCCAATCACGAGAGACAAAGAGCGCTGTGTTTGCGGCAACTAACAACTTGGAAAACAAAAAAATTAGGTTGCAAACCACCATCTCTGTGTCCAGTACAATCCCTCCATCCTCCCAGTATGTCAGCAGGGAAGCAAAACTGGGGACATGGTATGTATTTTGTCCAAAAATGTGATGTCTTTGTCTGAGGGACTGGCTGCGTTCACACTGGGACGGTGTTAACATCCCTGATTCAGGCTCCCTGCTGTGATGCTGTCCTCTCCCGTTCACACTGAAAGTTGTTTAACCAACACCAGAAAGAATCTAGAACAAGTCACTTTTTTTTTTCCTCATCTTTAATCACAGCACTGTGTCCTCAGGCCACACACACACGCATGCACACATACACACACACACACTATTTTCTGGCAGCAGTTCAACATGAAAGCAGAGAAAGAAGCTTGTTGCTGAGAGCAGGTCTTAAAAACCAGCCATGACTGGGATGTCATTATGCACAGGACGAGAGCGAGGCACGATGACCAAAGGGGATGCAGACGGAGGATTTTGGCATTTGCGGCCGTTTTGTTTTGCTTTCCAGCAGCGCAGTGTTGAGATAAAACTGCTAAATTACATGACTGAACTTTCACTTGCGAACACCCCCCCCCCCACTTTAATGCATCTCATCTCCCTTCTCCTCCTTTGTCATGTGGCGGCGTCTCCTCCCGTCTCCTACCTTATTTCTCCCCCTCCGCTGATCAGCCCTCATCTCATACTTTGCACTCTCCTCCTCCTCCTTCTTCTGCCTCTGTCAACTTAACATTTTGAATCTTAGTCGGTTATTTTCTCAGCGCTGCATTACCCGAGCTCCTCCCTGTCTACAGTGGCCGCGCAGAGCCGGGGAGGAAAAATAATTAACAATCCGTCACCGTGTTAAAAAATGATGCCTGGAAATGTCAAGGCAAGGGCCGAAGCGAACGCCGCACAAATATTACAACCTTGTTTAACCACATGGTCCGACTGCGCAAAGGACTTCAGGTTAGACCATGATGCTTTGGGTTGAAGGTACTTTTAAAGACTCTGCTTGAACTCTGAGTTTCCACGTTCTGAATTTATCAAAGTGCTCTGACTAAATACTGCTCAAGGGAAGTGTTTCCGTGGAACATTTTGCACATGGCTGATTACGCTCTCACCATAGCTGTTTGGCAGACAGGCGAGAACATCTTTGTACGAGAGAGAGAGAGAGAGAGAGAGAGAGAGAGAGAGAGAGAGAGAGAGAGAGAGAGAGAGCGGGGGGGGATTGGAAAAGGACAACAGAGACAAGAATGCAGAGCAAAAGGATGCAACACTCAGCCAATGGGAGGGTTATCCACATCTGTTAAATTAAAGGGATCATATGATCCTCCATCTGACATCGTTAGTCTTCATGTCTGTCTTTGTAAGTGTACATTCACAGGTCCCCTGGTCTCTGAAAGCCAAGTCAAGATTTAAGAAAATGCTAAGACCAGGAATTAGTCCAACTAAACGTCCGAACTCCTAACGATATCACAGCGACATTACTCTCCGTCGCGGCGCATTCAATGACTTCTTTTACTGTGTTACTTGCGGCTGATTCCTCCAGAGGAAACAAATTAACCATTACAATGCAGCTGACTGGGTTTCTGGGATGTCATTGTTTTAGGAAATGCATGTGTGGCTTCTTCAGAGAATCGTGAGGATTTACACAATCACAACATGGCCTATTAATAGAAGATAATCAACTGTTTCTCCATAATCTGCTCCTCTTTGTGGGATGAACCGGCGCACTTGTCTCCAAACATATTTCTGCACATGCAAATAAACTGAACATCGCTGAGACGAGTCATCAGGCAGTGATTAAGCCGTCTCGTAACTAAGCAGGCAGCCTGTTTATTTCAGTATAATGAAATTTATACCATTTAAAATACGTAATTTAAAACAGCGTGAAGGAGGACACACAGAGCGAGGACAGGTAGAGAGAATAAATGTACCCGAGCTTTCAGCAGCGGAGTGAGGCTGGAAGCTGTTCGACCTCCCCTGAACAAGAAACAGTACTGCTCTCTGTCTGTCTGTCTCAGACATTTAATAAGGCATGACAGAGGGGGGAAAGTTATCCAAAACATCACAGAAGTATCAGAAGTGTGTCAGATACTCTCTCCCTCTCCGTCACACACACACACACACACACACACACCTGCTGATGCATGGCTGGAGGGAATGCCTGCTCTGCTTCAAAGGAGCTCATTAGACTGTGTATAACTTTAAAATAATGTCACTCCATAATAAAACCTCTGTACAAGAGAGCAAGAGGAGAGAGAGGGAGAGCCAGAACAACAAAAGGGGGAGGGAGGGAGGGAGAGAGGGAGGGAGAGAGGGAAGGAGAGCTGTTTGTAAAATCCACAAGACTTCAACCCTGAAGCCCCTTCAACTTCACTTGGTTGAGAATTCAGACTGCACTGAGCAAACTGTGACAAGTCTCACCAGGGTGTGTGTGTGTGTGTGTGTGTGTGTGTGTGTGTGTGTGTGTGTGTGTGTGTGTGAAAGAGAGGGAGAGACTGAGAGAGACTTGGGGGGTGTAGATGGCTCAATGGAGCAATTGTGTGTGCTGGCCCCCTTCCCAAAACCCCATCTGCATCCCACACACACACACACACACACACACACACACACACACACACACACACACACACACACACACACACTTGTACAGAAAAACACATGCAAAGAGAGATGCACACACACAAACACACATTCCCATATACACACAAGATCCAAATTATCTCCAGTTCCTGGGTTTTAGTTCAACACCTGCTGAGGTGGGTGACGTCTCAATCAGCCCTGATGAAGATGTCCAATAAGCGAGTGAATGCTTTCGACCAACACAAAGGTTGTTTGCTGGAAAGACACACAGTTCTGCATCTTACAGAGCTTCATCTGACAGAGAATGATCAGAAAAACTAAACGCTGCTCTGAAAACATCCACAGAGTGGAACAAATCTTCAGATTTTCCGGGGGGGGGGGGGGGGGACTCCAGTTTCAAGCATTTGTGCTGCCTGCTGCAGGGATTCTCCACAGCTGCAGCTGGACTTCTGGATACTGCTCCACCTAATGAGAGAGGTCGTGGACATACGTGACTGGAGGATGAACGGAACATGTGACTCTAAAATGACTGCCGTACCTGCCTGAGCTCCCATGACGCTCCATTAATCACTTGTCGCAGCAATTTAGTTGAAAATAATTAATGTGATTAGAGCTGTGAGTACACATTATTTTCATTACCCACTAGGCTGTCAGTTCTTTTATTTTTGATGAATTGTTTAGTCTCCAAAATGTCAGAAAATAATTAACAAATTCCCCTTGCACTTTTCCTAGAATGCAGAGCGATGTCTTCAAATTGCTGTTGTTTAAAACCCAAAGACGTCCAAAATGACAGAAAACATAAAAGGCTACAAATGTGAGAAACAATTGCAATGCTGGAGAGTTTGCCTTCACTGGAGGTAGGTTTGGAGAGAGTGTGGGAAGAAGAAGATACTGCGAGCACCAAGTGCACCGAGCTTTAAGCCTGCTTAAACAGGGTTTAATAATGATGGCTGACCACAATCTAGATTCCTGGATCAATGCATCCCCACTGTATAGCATCGCATTGCACATCATACCAACTTTCTATGGAGTATTTTTCACCATATTTAGGCATAAATGTTACCCAAATTTGCTAACGTATCAGTATGGGTAGAGCACATTCTTGTCTGTTACCCATCAGCGGCGTCCGTTCAGCAGTAAAATTAGCAGCAAGTCTCCCAAACACTTGGCGTATTCCGTTAAGGTCTGCCTGCTTGTCTCTCATCTGTCTCCCGGCCTGTCAGTGATGCTTCAACAGACACAATAAACAGAGCTCCGGTTCATGGTGTCATGGTGTCCGTTACATCTATTGTTGAAGCGTGTGCACGCACGCACACACACACAGACGTACACACAAGTCTTTTCAAGTTGAGTGAGAAGGGTCAGAGACAGGACCTTTTGTATTTCTGTCCAGGACTGCAGGAGGACATGAAAGAGCGTCAAAAAGCGGGAGATAAAAAGTGAGAAAGAATGCAGGCCAGAAAGCTTGAGAGTACAGTCGATTCACAGTCGCTGGCAGAAGCAACGAAGAGAACTGGAGAACTGTGGGGGTGAGAAACAAGGGGGCAGGGGGGGACGAATCAAAGGAAAAGCGAAGAGACATCAGTCGTCAAGGTTGCTATACGTAAGTAGTTTGCATCCCTTCACCTGAACTTAACGATGATCCTTTAAGTGCTGACTGAGCAGGACACAAGGGAGACAAATCACGCATCATGGGGTCAAAAGCAAACATCACCAGTCCAAAAACAAACTGTTTTCAATCTCTAAAATATTTGTAAAAATGTCAGATTTCCACGTGGCGGGGATGATTATTCAGCACTGTGAAAGCTACTTATTCCCCGCTGCTCGTCGGCAGGAGTTTGAGAATTAATTTGAACAAATGACTCCTGATAATGGGCAAGCTCAGACTCCATTTTCAGAGAAGAGGCGAGGCGCTGCTGGAGACGCCGAAAGAGGGAGTGCAAAACAAGACGAGGAGAGAGGAGCGGGAGAGAAAGGTTTGGGTGAAAGATGAAGCGGGGAGGGAGATGGAGTGAAGTGCTGAATCATCCGAGTGTGTCAGCAGAGGGAAAAAGTAGGCCAGGGTGGTGAGGTGCAGAGGGTGGGGATGTTAAAATCCCCAATTCAGTCGTACAAACTCTTTCATCAACCACTTGCTTCCTCTCTTTTCTTTCCATACACTCCCCCCTCTTCCTCCCTGCCTTCTTTGATGCCCCCCTCCTCCTCCTTCTTCTCCCTGCTAACAGTAAATGATTGTCCCTCCTCGACCACAGCGGTGGTCTGTGATTACCACCACCGAAAAGGTTCCCTCTTGCTTTCTGCATGTTGGGAAGTGCTTTCATTATATTGTTCATTACTTGATTGGGATTTGTGAAAAGTGCAGCTCCTGGTGTTCAGCTCTGAGAAAAAAATGGGCAGAAAGATCAAAGCCGCAAGTGGCTTTGGCAAGATTTGGAAGGATTAACAGTAAGACCCCCCCGAACGATGCTGAGGTCATCAATGTTACAGTACTGAAATCGCAATGCAGCACATGTTACCTCATACCATATGTGTGTGTGTGTGTGTGTGTGTGTGTGTGTGTGTGTGTGTGTGTGTGTGTGTGTGTTTGGTTGGAACAGGAAGGAGCTTAAAGTCTATAAATATTTCCTTTCCCATACAAGGAGAAAAGTTTTCTGTGAGCCAACAGGGGAAGGTGTGTTTTATCATAAAGAGGTATCATGTATGGATGTGAGCAGCAGTAGTGGATAATGTGTATGTTGCTGTGTGTGTGTGTGTGCGTGTGTGTGTGTGTTTGTGAACCAAGGCCAAGATTTCTACAGTCTCTCAAATTTCTCTACATTTCTATGTTGTCGTGAGTGTGAGCTGCACACATAGATAGATATATACATGTTATAAAAAAAACTCATTGTTCACACGTCAGTTATTAAACGAAGCGCACACACAAGAGCTTGATTCCCCACTCCCACAGTTCTGTGTTAATGGATGTCGACACATTCCTGCTCGGACACAAAGCAGACTGGTTCTGTCCTCGGGCTGGCACCAATAACATCCTCTGAAAGGACCAGAGTAGCCTTTCTGTCATTAACACACTGTTATTACACAATGCTATGGATCGAGCGCCTGGTGACGTCAGCAGGACAAATCCGATGGGTGTTACTCCAGTGTTAAACGTACAATGATGGAATCTCACAAATCTTACAAATGTTGAAACTGGCTGTATGATATCCTGAAGAGATCAAAACATGAAATCAAAGAAAATTCAACAGAAGTCTGTCTGTCATCTCCCTCCAACGACACACGAGGAGACGCACTGATCAAAGAAAGCTACAAAAACACTTAAAAACTACAATTCCCATGATGCAACTCAAACCCATCTTTCATTAGACTCTCCCAGTCTGGTAAACACCCGTGTCTGTCCAGCTTTCTGCTCCCACTTTGTAGTCTCAGAGTCTAAACTGTGATGACATCACCATGACATCATCCTAACCAGGAGGAGTAAACTGAATGCTTGATGGACTGTCTCTTTAAAGTCTGCAGCGCAAACAATCCAGAGGCACTCACATCCCATAGTCTTCATTTATAAATAACCAGTTTCTGTGTTGCATTAACATATGTGGTCCCAGTGGGTCCCTGCTGATGTGTATGCATGCCGTCGTGTTTCTGAGCGTGCGCATTTCAACACTGAGAAGACTAAACGCAGCAGGATCAGGACACCATCACGGCTTGCGTTACCTTAAAATTCAAGAATATGTTCAACAGGCTGAAGTCACAGAAGGGGAGCAGATGTAGGACTTTTAACAAAGGCTAATTACACACTCCAACTCTCATCCTGTAACTATTCTGGCACAAAGCTTTTTTTTTTTTTCCTGTAATGGGATACAGACCCTGTGAAACAAATTGCTACTCTCATCATGCATCTCCTTCTGAGTTATGACCTATAGTTTCAGTAACCAGACAGTGACATATTACAGAGCTTTATCAAGTCATTTTTAAGAACTGCTCTGACAGCTAACAGGTGTGCATGGTTTTAGGATGTGTTGCTCACAGTTGGAGTCAGACTGCTTCATATTTCAGATGAAAAGTCAAGGCTGCTGATGCTGCACCACACGAACATTACAGTGCAACTGCAACACAGCTGGTATGCTAAGGAAGGTCTGAGATAATGCATCTCCTGTTCATTTATGAGGCTATCAAAGAGGCAGTCAGGTATTTCGTTCAGTTTACTGATGTAACATAAGAGCTCTGTCTGAATATATAGACGTGTTTGCCGCGTTGCATTTCTCGGCTGTGCGGATGCTTGCAGACATGCAGAGATGAGGAAATGCACTTCTTGCAATGAGGAAAGTATCATTTAGGCCAAACTGTGATGTCCTGCTGGTGACAACTGTTACAAGCTTCCTTTTTAGTCAGCAGTGACCCATGACTTTTCTTTATCTACAGAGGCCCATCCAGCAGAGCCTGGACATACTTAATCACACTTTGTCTTCTCGTGTTTTTTCTTGATCATATCATTGATCATTTTGCGCATACTGTGCAGCTGAATTAACTGAAATCACGCCAGTGTGTCGCAACAAATCAAAGCAGTAATGCACTCGACACAAAATTGAAATCAGCATGTTGGTACAGGCTAATTGGCTGGGTTTAGGACCATAATGCTGCACTGCATGGCCTTGCATGGCCTCAGTGTACCCTTATTCAGTACCTGAACGAATTAAAAATTCAACACAAGTTCTCTCCACCTCTTATACAGCATCACCTGCAACTGGTCACCGCTGCATTTTTAATGTGTCCTTTGGGCTGCAAATTTGTGCTTAATTTCCCTTGTTGACGCTGTGTTTTTCTCATACGCTCATTTGCAAGAAGGATCTAAACTAACCGAAGCTGTGAGAGGACGCGATGCAGTGACTGTACAGGAGGGGTCTGTCCACAATCTGCTCCCAGAGTTCAGCTATAAGCTGCAAGACATTTACTTTCAGGCCCACCTGCATAGCAATAACTAAGTTTGATTTCATTTCTAGCATGCTGCTGTTTTAGTGGGCTGTGAGAACAGAGAGAGAGAGCGCTCAGCAATCTGCCAACAACAGAAAGAGGAGAGACATCAGTCCAGAATACAAATTCACAATTCATCTCGATCCTGCATTATGCTTTTCATTTAGGTGTGTACGTACATTTTAAGCAGTCAGCTGACATGAGCCGCACACACACACACACACACACACACACACACACACACACACACACACACACACACACACACACACACACACACACACACACACACACACACACACACACACACACACACACACACACACACACACACACACACACACCTTGGCTTGCCGTTTATGGCTGCAGGTCCTTGAGCTGCTGCACTTACACACAGTTGGATCAATTATTCACGGGCAGGGTGGGACGGTCAACTCTGACCTGTGAGGACATCACAGACACTCTGCGGCTGTGATGTCATTAATGGGCAGAAGCAGAAGGAGGAGCGACAGTGGAGAGGGGACGGAGACTGAGAGGTGAGACAGGCTGTGTCAGGAACAGACGAAGTTGACAAGTTGACTGTGCAGGTACGATTAAACAGCTCGCGTGTCCGCAAACAGAGAGGGTGTTACAAATTAACAGCCTAGAGGTCTAACAGGGAGCATACTGTCCACTGCACAAGTACTCCAAATCCTTCCAAAGGCTGGCCTCAGCCAGCCATACCTGCGTCTGGATGTTAGCGTCAGACTTGGCCTCGTCTCCAACATGACGTTAGACTCCAGAGCGTAATAACATGCAGCAGATAGAGCGTGAAACAGCCCATTTCAAACCAACCCAAGCTAAGGTGTTAGATTGTTTTTGCTATTCTTAGCCCCGTCTTGACGGGGTCAGACACAATCATATCTACCCCTGAAAACACAGATAAATCAAACCTACCTTTTAAGGCAGAAACGCACAGAGGCACAGAAAGAGGCCTGCTGCCCCAAGAGCTCTGGATTTTCTGATACTCCCCTTTTGTGGGTGGTTTCTAAAGCTGTACCTTAGGGCCCAAAGTGGCTCTGTACATGACAGAAATTTTGTGTTTTCATAATTGGCTCCCAGGGTGACTGACTGAATATCTGTCCTACTTCAAAAGAACAAACAAACTAAAAAAAAATCTAAGATAACAGTGTGAGGAGAAAGAGAGCATGCATGAGAACAGACAAAAACGGGGTTTTGCAAGACAGAAACACAAAGAAAGCAAATTACCACGGGGAGAAAGGAAAGATGGAAGGGGAGGGACGAGAGAGGGCGGGAGAGGCAAAGTGGTGTGAGTGAATTACCATATGGCCTGTTGAAGAGAAACAGGGGAGTTTAACATCATCATGCACTGAAATATAGCCTGAGTCAGAGGACCATGCATCCCTGAACATACCCGGACACAGACAGACCGGGGGTTTAGCCAACAGTCAGTTCATACATTTACAGGGAGCCTAAACACCTGAGTATGTTTTTTTTTTTGTTGTTTTTTTAAACAAATGATGCCTCTGCAGGAAAGAAGGGAGGCTATCATCTGCTTCAGTGTTTGCCACTAAGCTATATATAAAAAATAACTGTTTGCTGGCAGCGCTGGTATTCCTGACTGGAGCTGATGGGTACAGCAGCTTATTTGGAGTAACAAAGAATTTCCTACCATAAATCATTGTACATGAACCTGTACAATTACAACTGGCACAGGCTGTATATTCCTGAGGCAGCAGAACGGGTCTGGCACTACACATAAACCTCTGCTGATGGGAACCTTGGCCTGACTATATTCAAATGGAGGGCTTATGTTTGAGCAGAGCTCCGCTTTACAATCATGTTAAATGTATATATGCATGTGTCTATTTTTACAGAACCACCATCCAAGGCTTCTGTCACCAGAGGAATATGCCATACAGTCGCAGTCTGTTTTTAACACCAGGCGAGCTTTGTGGTCTCAGGAGTCTTTCTTTTTTTTCTTCTTTTACTAAATGATGTGATTTTCAGGCTTTTTCCTTCGGAATCTCAACCACTTGGACAGATGACTCCTATTCATGCTGCATACTAACTTTTTACTGCTTTTTCGAGCCATCCAGATCAGGCACGGCAACTGAAATTGAAGGGATGAGCGGAAAGAAAATGTTTCGGTCTGGCCAACACTGCGTAAACTGCTCTCTTTAGTTTCCAGTGACAGGTCGTTCGACAGCCAAAGCCTGCCATTCACTCTTATTGTTCCTTATTTTACACTAGAGTCAGCACCTCTGCTTCCTGAAACCCATTCCAACCGTAAAAAGACACAAGCTTCTTCTTTAGTTGTGCTGACCAATAATATTACAACCTTTACTGTGGACTTTGGACCTTTTTTATGGGTCTATAGGTGGTGTGTTCATTATGAGTACAATAGCAGTGTGTGGAGTCATGACGGTGTAGAAGTCATGAGTCAGCCATTCAAGTAGGCCCATGTAAATCACATTAATCAATCAAATCTACATATTAGAGAAATATGTTTTTCAACATTAAGTATTGTAATTCCGTGACCTATTTACCTCAACCTGCTTGTCCACTTTCCTGCAGTTACATTTTTCCTACATCTCCCAGAGTTCCTGTAGGCAACTTCAAGAGGGGCCTGCCAGAGAATCTGTTGGCTGCAGTGATTGTGACAGCTGTTCCAGTGGAGGAAAACCGCTGGTTGCACTTCTATAAAACATGTCTTATGACTGCTGCTCACTCTAGTCTGTTGAGGCTAGCGTCAGTGGAGAAGCTGGCTGTATCTGCATCTGCTCCCCTATAATAATAAAATAATATGGACAGATTAAACCACGAGAATCAATTGTAGAAACATGAAAACAAAGTGCATCACTAATAGCTGGTTTTAATCAACACCGTGTGTGTGTTTTGGTGGATTTCTCTTACAGGATGACATTTTTACAGAGTAGCTGAAAACAAATGCTGCTTCGTTATTGAATGGCCATGATGTAATGCAGGGTGAGAAATTAACACCTCCCACCAGACCAGTGTTGAAAAATCTATCTACCCACCACTTTGGCAGATGGCCAAACATTATTTGTACTCTTCTTCCATTTTAAAAATCAGTTACAGTACTTAGGCTGCCGAGTCTCAACACAGAGGGCCCTTTGCTGCGCTGCCGGTGAATCTGCCCTACATACGACACATCTGATGGGCTGGGCCTCATCCAGACCTTCTCTCAGTGCTTACCAATTGATTAATTGAGGATCGGGCATGATTGGGCAATATTTGATGAATCATGTTGTAATGGAAGAACACTAAAAGCAGCAGCAGTACACAAAGATCTGCACTTGAGGGTTGAGGCTGATGCGAAATGTCAGCATCAGGTTTATTCGACCCAAATGTGACAGATCCACACACGTCTCCTGTGAATGTTCGGGGCTGAGGATGAGGTGGGTGGCCAGGATGCCTGTCTGCATGTTCCTCAATCCGCCCTGCGTTATGTTTGTTTTGAAAGTTGGCAGCAACAAACAGCTGAGAGCGGGGCAGATGGAAGATCCAGACAGAGATTTTGTATCCTTCAAACAAAAAAAAAAGAAAGATAAAAACCTGCTTTGCAGACTGTTTGTCTCTTATTTGCCTGGAATCTTAAATATGTCACAGATAAACAGATGAAGCCATTTCAACTTCAGATCATAGCACGCGCAACTATGTTTACCCCTGAATAGGCGATCACAGGCGGAGCTGAACGCTTCTCCTGATTCTCACACAGTCGCACGGCTTCTCTGAATCATCTGGTACAATGGAAGTGCAGCACTTTGTCCTTCAGGTGGCAGAAAATCAAAACAGCATTCAAATGGTGACATTTGGTCTTTTACTGTGGCGACCCCCCCCCCCCCAAAAAAAATAGCAACAAGCTTGCATCTGAATAGTAATAGATTTTTCTGCAAATTCAGATCAGTTATTCTTTCTTTTCATAACTCGAGTCACGCAAAAAACTGAGCATCACTTCCAAAGAAACATCAGACAGGCCAATAGGAGTAACAGGAAGTGCACTGACTAAATGTCATGGGTGGCTGCTGCAATCAGACTTGTAATACTTGCTGTGTATTTTGTGGTTTGAATGTGCCTCCCACAGATAGGGCACAGGCAAAGCACCACGGCCACCTGTGCTCTCTATCAGGCCCATTTGAATAGCCTGGCCTGATAAGAGGACGCAGGATTACTGCTGACCTGACGTCAACATCAGTGCTACCACAGTTTGCCTCTCGGTGACAAAACAGATCTTTGAAAAGCTCTCGTCTCAGCGCTGGTCCCACAAACAATGGATATCCTCATCCCTCTCA
This sequence comes from Chaetodon trifascialis, assembly GCF_039877785.1. NCBI lineage: Eukaryota > Metazoa > Chordata > Actinopteri > Chaetodontiformes > Chaetodontidae > Chaetodon > Chaetodon trifascialis. The sequence goes on from NC_092056.1 coordinate 18,698,956, forward strand.
ACTTTTCCATGAATGCTCGTCGCCTGCCAGTGAAGAAAATCATCAGAAGAAGAAAATAACGCATTTGAGCATTCTCATATGCAACATGCTGTTGTGTTTAAACCGAAGGGGCCTACCAGTGACATAGAGGGGTGGATACGAAGAGAGATAGAGTGCATGAAGGAAATAAATACCAGATCACAGGATGGAGTGAAACTGTTTGCAGGACAAGGACAGTGTGACATCAACAGATATGAACAGCGGCTACTTCTGTGGTGTTATTGGCTAAACTGTGCGTCTTCTCTCTTGGTGTTGCCTCGGTCTTTATCTCCTGGTATCCACACAGCTGTCTGTCTGCTCACTGCAGCCACTCAGTCACTGGGTTTCAAGACTGGCAGGTCAGGATTAACTCCCTCTGACTGCTGGAAATAAAAGCTGCCAAACCTGACACAACCCACCGTTCTCCTGCTCTGGAGTCAGTCACTCTCACTTTTTTCCCCGACTCATCATTCTTTCTTCATCTTTTGCAGGGCCTCATTCACACTAAGTGGCTTAACTCACCCTGTCCCTACTAACTGTCCCTTTTTATTTTATGAGCTGCAGCTAGCTAGCTAATTACGCTAATGTTAGCTCCACGCATTGGCTGGAATCACTGTCTCCGGCTGTTTTTTTAACGTTTCCAGCTGACTTGTATTCATCCAAAATCATTGTTAATATGCATTTAACGGCTGCACATGTGACACAATGCTAACATACGGAGGCTGTAAGACCAGGCTGTTATTTCGTTCCAACATAAGCCTGTTAAACTTAGCTTAGTTTACATACTCGGACAAACAAGATAAAGGTTAGAGTTATCATATTTTTAAACACTATGTTACAAGGCTCTCAGGATGAGGACTAATGCTATCTCAGATAACAGGTTTGGCTGGGGATGCTGCAGTGTAAACCTCCTTAAATCCAATAAAGGGCAGGACAGAGCGGCTAATGTTAGCCTCCACTTATACAGCATCCAGGACCAGTTTCCACACAGTGGGGAAAATAAACGGTGAATGTTCTCACATGAACAGGCTTCCCTTTAACATAACCACAAAATAATGCCATATGAGGCACTCCCAGGCCCTGTTGGTAGTTAGCCAAACATGCTAACAAATGAATACATCCCTTACACTTTGGCTCTGAGTTTGTGGGTTTGGAGAAGCTAACTCTCCAAGCTCTTTAAATGCAGAGCGTCGCTCATGTTACAGCTCCACGCACAAAGCTCCAACATGTGTAGAAATCCATTGACAGGACTGCTGCTTAGTTACGGTTGCTAAGCCACGATTGGGTAATATCCGCTCAGGGGAGGGTTTTAGTGAACGCCACATCTACTGGGAAAACCTGGAAGGGAAAGCGCCACTTGGATGAAACAGCGAGCGAACACTGTCTCTCCGCTGGGACTCCCAGCTATGAAGTTGTGTAACTCTAATGTGAATGTGACGCAGACAACAAATACTTAAAAGACAGTGACTTCTTCTTTGGTGTCTCTATTAACACTGAATGAGTACAGCATCCGTCAGAAGTGATCATTACTTAAAGAAACAGGCTCACACACAGTCAATACTTCAAACAAAAACTGAATGTCTGAGAGGGATTCAGAGCTCAGGGGTGCCCAGCTTAATTCAAGACTTTCATCGATTCAGTGTTTGCTCTATGGAACTGCATTTAGTTAGTTAGCAATAATGGATCTGCTCCCCGGCTGAAATTACACTGTATTCTGGCATAACAAACATATCGAACGGCTAGGGCCTCGAGTGGTTTTGAAGCCACAGGTCTTTTGACTAGATGACTGTATTGCAGTTACACAGCAGCAGGAGCTCTAACATATGAAATCAGTATTATGAGTAAAGTAGTGTATGTGTGTATATATGCATATACAGTAAAGACTTGACTGGAAACATTACAGATGCGCTGCTGGGTCCGTGTGAGCCGACAGCGATGATGTGCCGGCAGACAGTGTTGAGGAACAGGGGCCAGCACCCACCTTCTTCTGCGTACTACCCAGCAAATAAAAGACCAAAGGTAAAAAACACTTTAACTGATGCCAACATCATCCTCACTGAGAGTGCGATTTGCAAGTGGTCCATTTGTTGAACATTTTCTTCTTCAAAACAGCAAAACGCTCAGAGCCACTGTAGTCACACAATGAAAGACAGATGTATTGATATAACCGAAGTTTGAGACACGCGTACGGACAGGCAGAAGCTGAACGCCTACAGCTGCAGATAACAGAGACTGTGACATTCACTCAAGAGTTCTGGACCAGCCAACGTTAAACACCCTCCGAGTCCCTGCTGATCCAATTCATGTGCGCTCCTCTCCTCTCAACAGTTCGCTTGCAGAAAAGCACCAAACTCACTTCTGAATCCTCTTTCACCAACTAGAAACTAATCCAAACCTCTGGCTAATCACAACACACTGAGGAATACTTGCAATTCAACGCTGTGATCCACCTTTGGGTGAGAGCTGAGCTCCATTTCAACAGTGGACAATGTGTGTATGAGTCAATCTGGCATGAATGTGTTTACCTCGTGTGTATGTGATTCATCCCTCCCCCTGCCCCAAGTCCTGGTCAAAGGAAATACAGCTCGCAGTAAGTATGGGACATCAGTACGTTACATTTGTGCTGATCAAAGTCAAAGTAACTTTACTGGTCTCCCCCGGGGAGAAATTTGTATTGGATAAAGGGAAATTGCTGCAACAGAGACAATACAAACACAGAATATATATAAAAAAGTCACTAAAAGTACAGTGTGCATAACCCTCAGAAAAATGAGCTGTGCAAAAAAAGCTGTCCATGGACTTATGCTATTATACCATATTCTACCATACATGCCTTGCAAACACTCATTCATACTTCAATCCTAGATAAATATACATTCATTGCTCCATTTACACCCATACATACAATCAACCATGACAACACATTCCCTCATACGTCCATTCATACGTACATTCATCCCTCTGTCAATACAACACTGCCCTTGCATTCAATCCTATATAGAAAACACATACATTGCTCCATTTCTACCCATGCATTCAGCCATTCAGCCCTTTCTTCCTACATTCATATACAAGCAGTATGTTCACCGGTTCTCATTGATGAACTTAATTAAGAGAGGTATGAATGAATGTTTATACCTGTTGTGTTTGCACCGTGGAACCCTATAGCTCCTTCCTGAATTCATCAGTATGTATTCAGAAGACAAAGGATGTGAGGTGTCAGATAGAAAAGTCCTAGCCTGTCTTTTTGTTACCTGATCAAAGAGCTCATGCGGGTTGAGAGGTGGTGATAATCAACATTTCTATAAGAGGGAAATGTGACACAGGTTGAGCTGACTGTCAATGCCACACAACTCATCTTAGGGGAAAAAAAAAATCACTTTTCACCACTTTGATAAATCCAACTAGCATCCGTCTGTGGCTTTACTCAAACAGCTGATAACGTTCTTAATAAAGTCAGTGTTTGTTGGTTTTTCCTATGGTTTGGTGCCGCCCTCCTCTATCTGCCACTTAGCTCCCCTCTCACACCACTGATTAGCAGGAGAGTAGACTCAACAGTGGGATGTTGGTTTGTCACAAGCCGGCAGGAAAAAACCCTCTGAGGTCCGTCCAACAAGGAAGACTTTAATGAGGCATCCTGGTGTGCCAGCAGGCTTGTGTTTGTAACATTATCCTCCTGTGTACAACAATGCACTAACAGATACCGTACAGGTCTGTGCTGAGTGTAGCTGCTGGGTGTCTCCCAAAGTTTCCTGTCATACTAGATTGTGTATGGAAGAAGGGAGATGGTGGATATTTCACAGCAGATGATGTTCATGTTGATGTTCAAGAAACTATGGGCCTTTCTTCTAAAGATTGAGCATGATAATATTTTTCTAAATTGTCCATATTTATAGGATTTTTAATCAATTACAATACCATTGATTGAGCTCATCTGATATTTCTCAGTTGCAGAATCACCAAAATGAGGCAGATGAACCTCACGTGTCTCAGCTCAACTCTCAGCTCTTACGCTGTCAGTCAATGTGATTCAGGCCTGCAAAGAACGCTCAGCATCACCGTGTATCCCAATAAAAGACAAACTGTCACTGCAGCTCTAAATTTATGATCGGAGATATGAGGCATATTTTGTTCAAAGGATTGCTCTTGACCCCTGGAGACCAAAAAAAAGCTTCCAAGGAATTTGTCAGAAATGTCAATGTTTGTGACATTTTGCACACAGTGATCGCTTACAGGCACAATTGCTGTGCTCAAAAAGTGCCTTTAAATCAGCATACAGGATCTAACAAGAGGGACACTTCTGAAAAACAGGGTGCTTGGAGTCGATAACAGTCGAAATGCTGCTTTGATCCGCAGAGTGACGCATGACAAAGCAAGACGAGTAAGTTGAACTAATTCTTCTGGCGGACACACTTTCTTCAGATTATTCAGACGTGGGCATTTGAGTTAGCTGCCATGATAGTGTGAGTTGTGCTCCGGCTGGCAGGCACGGAGCTGCTGGGCTCTGAATTCACCACAGTGCCTCCAAGCAGTGATGACACAACAACATGTAGCTTTGTGTGGTGTAACGTTGGATGCAGGCGATACCTGTGAACAGCAAGAGGGGGTTGAGGGAGTCCTGGCTGAAATGTGTGCTGCATGTGAATAACCTCTGTTTCTGTCAGTTGCTTGGAAATTTTCTGATTTTCTCTGCAGCGCTAAACGCTCTATAGACATCTGCAAGTCACCATTATCTCTCTGTTTAATGAATGAATGAGTGTACAAACGTGTGACTCACACTTTGAACATAATTCCCAGTGAGGAGCGTTTGTCCATCTTTAGAAATCTTCCACACCTGTTATGCAATTAAATTCACAACCTTTCCAATTCACCTACATTTGGCCAAGAGAAGAAAAAAGATGGAAAGGTAAATGGACAGTACAGAATGAGTAAAGTACTTTCAATAGCATAATGAGGAGTTGATGGCAGGGACACCAGTACTGAAACTCGATAATGTAATGGCATTAATTAGAAAATACTACAAACATTCTACAGTGCCAGCTTCTCAAATAGGAAGATTTCCTGTTTTTACATTGGATTTTAATTTTTTAAAACCTTTTGGTTTTGGACAGCAATTTTAAGACATATCAGCCAGCTCTGGAAACTCATTTAGGAGCATTTAATTAAAAATAAACTTTGACATTTCTGAAGAAACAAGAAGCTACAAATGAAAAAAAAAAAAAAAAAATTTCCTTGACATTTAAGGGATGTACCAATCACCAGAAAGTGTTAAGTAACTGTTGGTTGTAAATTCACTTCTTGGGCCCACTTAGTCCATTTATGTAAAATATACTAAACTACAGCTACAACGTTCATGACAGCAGTGAAAAGTGATTAAATGATGGGAAACAACACTTCACCAATGCCGCAGCACACTTGTTTAAACAGGTTACACCTCTGTGAAAGACACCAGCCAGGCGCAGCTGATCATACAGGATCCATATTAATGCCACCAGCCATCCAACTCCACAGAAAGTTGCTTATAGTGCGAGTGTCACTTTGACCCCTTTCACAACCTCAAATATACGCACACACACACATGCACGAGAGAGAGAGAGAGAGAGAGAGAGAGAGAGAGAGAGAGAGAGCTATCAGCCTAATGGAAAAGTAAAAGGGCTGCTTTGGTTGACTGGAGCAAAGCAAACACAGAGAGACAGATAGGACAAGACAAGAGACAGGTGGAATACACACAGGGCGTTCACACACATAAGCACACACGGATATATCTCCACACACACACACACACACTACCAAATCCAGAGGGGTGATGGAGGCAGTGTACTGTGCATACAACCACCCACGCAGAGCTCTTCAGCAGGATACACTGGCCCACATTAACACAGGCAGACACACACACACACACACACACACACACACACACACACACACACACACACACACACACACACACACACACACACACACACAATAAGCACAAACTGGATGCTCCCCAGCACAAAAAGATGACTGTGTTCGGTCTCTCTCCCTCTCACACACACATAGGATGTAGATGTGAGCACAATGGCAACATGTCTTCGTCCACATGTGAACACCTGGAGGATATTTAACTTACATTTCACACTTGACATACTGCTGCATGTACAGGCCTGGCACACCATGACTGGAATCCATGCCCACACACACACACACACACACACACACACACACACACACACACACACACACACACACACACCAAGGCAATCTGACCAGTTAGTCGTAGCAGCAGTTTAAGAAGTTGCTATAACCCACTACATGACTCACACAGGAAGAATGAGTGAAAAGTGAGGGAAATTAAAGTGACTTACACACAATCGCACACACAGTGTATCTATCCATAATCTAATCTAGTGCAACAGCCCTGCAATAACTCCAACAGTCACAAAGATTAAGCTATCAGTTATTGTTGAAACTGTTCTGGAGAGGTGCTGATTCGACTGTGGTCACTCTGTCGTTTGCAGTGCTGTTGAGAGGTGTTACAAATAGCCTGCAACCATCATTCAATGAATCTACCAGGACGTTTCTCGATTGATTGTCTGGTTTATGAAACCAAATCAGAAAACAGTGAAAAATAGCCATCATGAGCTCCTTGAGTCCGAGGAGGCGTCTACATATGTCTGTCCAAAACCCAAAGACATTCAGTTTCCTATCGTTTAATAACAGTAAAAGCAGCAAATCCACACATCTGAGAGGCTGGAGCCACCAAAAGTTTGGCAATCCACTCATCAAATGTTTCTAATATTTAGTCCACACTCACTGACATGAATTGGCAAAAAACACGAGGCTGAATCTCTGTGACAAACTGAACATCGTAGCAGGATGGATGCTGTAGACTGCATCAGTTTCAGATTACTGCGCCTAAAATCAGCAGACAGGACATCTGGACGTCTCAGGAGTCACGTTTAAGTGAATCTAGGTTGTTCCCACACAGGAGGGAAAAAATGAATGTTTAAAGCCGCCTTAAAAATAAAAGCAGCATGTGTAACGGTGCTTTAACCCGCCGTTAATCTGCACACTTCCTGATCTCTGCTCATTTCTCGGAGCGGCAGCTTGTGCTGACGTGCTCTACAGGCTAACCCCCCACCCCCGGCCCTGTGAGCCAGGCCAGCAGCCTAATATTAATAACAACCACTCTGCATGCTTTCGCCTTTATTCTGCTTTCACATTAACCGGCTCCGCCACGTTAAAGTGCTTAACATGCTGCCCGGTGTGGACGTGCTCCGCTCCCACTGCCACGGGAAGGCAATCGCCGGCACAGCGGGAGGTCTGTGCACGCCGACCGGCCAGCCCCGCTACCCCGCTGCCCTTGTCCACACTCATCTCCACCAAATCAATGCCTGCCCACTGATACTAGCAGGCCCTTTATCACATTCCCCTCAGCATCGGTGCGGCTGCCAAACAGAGCCCCCGAAAAGAGGCACAGCAGCGCCAAATCACGCCGCTCCATCTTCGCTTTGTGCTTGGAGAAAACATCCAGACGGACCGTGTAAGCAGAAAAGGCAGTCGGGGAGAGCAAACCCTACCTTTCGACTCAGCGCTGTTCCCGAATAGAAGTAGTAGGCAATCCCCAGCACCCACAGCACGGCAAAACATAACAATATCCTCGATTTCCTCCGCATGGCTGCCTCGTTTTTCCGTCCGCCTGTCGGTGTGTTTCGTGGGTCCGCTCCGGTCTGGTCTGCGTGTCGCGGCTCGTACCGGTCGACTGTGTCCGTGCAGGGCGCTTCGCCGTGCGGCTTCGGCAAGCTTCGTCAGTCGGTCAGGGGAAGCGGAGCGAGCAGGAAGCAGCGCAGCCAGCCAACATCAACGGGGTTAGAGGGCAAAGGCTAGCCGACTCTAATCCAATCAAACACCGGCTCGGGGAGCCCTGGAGGAGGGCCTGTGCTGGCAGCGAGGCGAGCCGTGCCGTGCGGGTCCGAGCTAAAGCCGAGTAAAGGGGGTGGGGACAGTCCCTGTGGGAAAAGATTGTTGTAAAATTTCAGTTATGTGGCTCTGGGAGCTGTGAGAGAGGATCTGTGATCATCATGCCTCCTGACTCCTCTCTGCTGTGAGCTGCAAGTGCGCCGAGGAGGCGCTGGGGGCGCCAGAGACACTTTAAATCGGGTTAAACTGGGGAAACTAAGAGCTTTCTCTTTCTCTTCTCTGGCTCTGAACCAGGCTGTAAAAGTAAGGAGACAATCCTAAAGTCTTGGATGACTACCAGCTTTATCTAATGTTCTCCTTCCTTTACATTTCCTTTTTTCTCTCCCTCATTCCTTCTTCCCTTGGCTCCTTCCTTATGTCCTCCTTTTGTTCCTTCCTTCATTCATCCCTTGGTGCCTTCACTTGCTCCTTCCTTCTTTCCTCTTCGGTTCCTTCCTTCCATCCTCCCTGTATTCCTTCGTCCCTTGGCTCACAAGCAGACTGCAGACATCACCCTGTGCTTCAAGAAACTGAGATGAGCATTTTTCACTCTTTAAATGAATAATCAATGACACTGATCTTTAGTTGAGGCCTTAAGAAAGTTGCTGTCGTCAGGGTGCATGTGATGTATGAAAGTGAATGAAGGATTATTATTATTATTATTGACTTTCTTTAAAGCCTCAGAAAATATGGTTTCAAACCAAAAACACTTCTCCATAACATCAACAAGTCATCACCAAATGTGCAACAATCACATCAAAGTGAGAAAAAAAACATTATTAGGTACTATTTATAAAACTGCTTCAGTGGAACTGCGTGGGTGTGGATTGATCAGATCTGACTGACACTTGTGCTGCAACATGAGCAAACAACCCCACATTCAACATTCAAATGCTGCCAAATTGTAACTGACGCTGGAAATGATTGGCATCACCCTTTTCCCATCCACTTCAAACCAGTAACAAAACAAAAATAGAGAAAATGTCTTATATCAAATATGCAAATGGTTCTAACTTTGGCAGAAAATCACATGTCTATGTAGGACCCCATTACCCAGTTAGAAGCAGATGAGGCATTCAGTGTCAAATTAGCTGACGGGTCATTTTTGAGAATTTTTAAATGTTCAGTTAGACATTTTGGAGCAAGTCAATCTGACATTGTTGAACCACTTGAAGGCACAGTTCAAATAGATGTTTGCATGACCTGTGGCACTCGGATCAGCTCTCTCTGAGATAGATCTCAGCCGTAACACCTTCGGCTAAAGTAAAAGGTCTAGTTCAGGTTTAGCGTGGTGCTTCAATCCGCCTCTGACATTTTCCATTTCCACGGTGACAAAATGTGATTTTGAGTGGAGAGCAAAATGCCCCAAAGTCCAAGTGAAAAATACTATCAATTCACACTTTGTGCTGAGCCTCCAAAGAGTGTCCCGGCAGTATTACACACACATTTATTCATTGCTGCTCCCCCCGCGGTGGTCTGAAGAGAGCCTCGGTTTGTTTATGTTACCTACAGTCGTGTTAGAGCATAGATGGATGGAAGGAAGTCAAACTGCAGTTAGAGAGAGAAGTGGAGGAGCAAGAGGCCGAGAAACAGATGCTGAGCAGATTTAGCAGCACAGCAGTGAAAGATGTTTTTATGTTTTGCCCTTTACCTCGGACGTCCTGAGTAACTGTTGTGGGGGTCTCAAATTACCCCTGAAGAGGCTCATTTTGCCTTTCAAGACCTCTTCCAGAAATAGAGAGAAGAGACAACAAGTCTTGGCTGTGAGCTTGTCGACCTGTAAAAAGTTACTCTAAACAAGATTAACATGCTTGTATTTTATTATCATCTGTTATTATAAATCCTTTGAATGATTAAGGCCAGGAATAAATCAAGTCTAATATCGTCACGACGGAAAAGGGGATTCCAGATGAAGGTAACACTCACAACAGACTTCCATCTTTAAAACGTCCTCCTCATTGAAGTCTCTTTGATTTATAATCTCCTTTATCTGTTTTTTGTCATTTCTGTCTAACAGGTGTGGGTCTGCTGTCACTAAATAAATATGAAGCGAGCACGTGGTCTATGACAGACAAAGAGCCAGTGAAATACAGGCTGAGCAACTTCATTTCAATATGAGCCGTTACAGGGCGTATTGTGTGAAACTTATCCAACTGCAGGAACTGCTGCCAAGAAAAAGGATGTTTTCCTTTGGTCTACAGCACAGACTGATGAGTCCAAAATATTTCAGCGCTGACTGTTGTTCTGCTTTCTACAATTAATGAATATTGAACTGATTCAAGTGTGCTGATGCATTTTCTATGTGATATTTAGAGTCAGTCTTTATCTGGTGAGCAGTGCTCCTTATATACTGTTTATGGACAGTTAGTGCACAGTCACAAACCACTGGATAATACTACTCATGCACTGGCACTCTTTAAATGTTGATTTAACGTATTAGGTCAGGGACGAGTACACTGTTTTGGTAAACTTGGTGATTAACTTGCAAAACAAGCCTCAATTTTCTGCAGAAACTGGCAAAGGAGTGTGAGAGGTCAATGTCTGGATGCATTTCTGGGAGCTGTGCTAGAAGAGCTGGGAAGACGCGTTCAAGCCGTTTCCTGTTTGAACTGTAGACTAAAGTCCTCATTTGTGAAGCTTTTATTGAGGCATAAAGCTCTTTGAGGGACCATTGTTCTATAAACAATATTCCATTTTCTTGAGCTTTGCTTTGATTCCCTTGTTTTGTAGAACTATCATTTTTCCGTTTGCAAGCATTTGCATAAACCTTGAGGCAAAACACTGTCACCTGTAAAAGGAGTTTTAAGCCAGTCTGATCAAATCCTTTATTATCAAAATATAGAATATATTGTACATGTAGGCACAGTGGAGGGTCCAATTTATTCATTTCAATTTTTTTTTTGACTGCACTGCACTTATCTGAGAGATACATCTACTAATGAGGTTGAGGGAAAAGGAGTTTTCAATGAAGGTCCCCAAACCTTTCAATATGTAGATGTAGATTCCAGAACTTTTGAAGAATTACTTTTTTTGAATGAAACACATACAGTAGATCTAGAGAGTTACATTTACTGTCCTGTTGCAGAAACTAAAGCACAAAACACCCACAGAAATGTTGGAGCTTCTCTGGAAATCAATAGCTTGAAATGAGAGTTGTGGTAATAGGAACAATAGCATCTCCATTAAAGTCTGAGAGACTCCATAAATCCAAATTTCATTTCCTCTCTTTGTTTTACACTGACACCTACCCACTGCATTATTTTATCGTTCGTTTGTGTCTTGTTTGGTGTCTCACAAAGTGTGACAATGGGCATGGTGGACAGACAGACGGACAGACAGACTGCTCTATATTTCAGTTTATCTGTGTGAAATATTACGTTTTCGTAAAAAACATCAAAATAAAAAAAGGTACTTGACACAAATATCCTTATTTTTTTCAGCAATTCAATGAATTGATAATCATATTTGACTGAAACAACTTTCTTTAAATTATAATAGAAACATTTTACACATCATGTGTCCTGGTTGCAGTGAGAGATAATTCTGCTGAGGACATGTTTTCATGTATCTTTACAGTGCAGGGTGTAACCAAAGCGATCCAACGAGCTTCGTATTCCTCAACTCTGTCACAGCTGTGTTCTTAGTGCCTGTGGATCTGGTCATACTTCAGGCCCCTTTTGGAGCAATTTGAGAGTATCGGCATATTGATTATCGTGATGTGTTTAGGTGCAGAATTCAAAGGACTACTGCAATTGTAGAATATCTGATCTTGAACCAAAACTGTGTCTGAGGACACAAAACAAATTTACTGTGAGCTTTACACACCGAGCACATCATATGGTATCCACAAGCTGTTATGTCTGATTTCCCATCGAACAGCAGAAATTACATATAAACACAGTCTTTACTTTTATTTAAAACACATTCAAACTTAATTAAATTGAAACCTAAGCCAAAGGTTGATTGTGCTTGCTGTGGCAGGTCAAACTGTGTACTTGTCCTCCCCTTGCCTCTGTGCTTTGTGGTAGTGGGTGTAGCTGCTGTACAGCTCATTGAACACCTCTCTGACTCCCAGCTGCAGTCCAGCCATCAGAAACTTAATATCGTGCTCCATACACAGGTCCAGAATCTGATAGATCCCCTCCGTCAGATGCAGCTTAATGTCTGGTCGCAGAGTAACCTGAAGAGGCAAAGGAGACGTTAGGAGAGAAGACAGGAATTTAAAATAAGGTAAAAAGAAAGGTGGATAAATCTGGGGTCAACCAATGTTCGTATCTATTTGATCAACCATTTCTTTGTTTCACAGGTTGAAATTCCAGAAACACACTAAGTCCCACCAGGCAGCAATGATCCTTCATACCACTCTTTCTTGGTTTATTAATGGCAACATGATACTGGGTGACTGTACACAGCCTGAGGGACAGCCTGAAGCAAACATATCAAGCTACAAATGATGTACCACATTAGTTGAAAGCTCATTTATGTGTCACATCCAGCTTCATAACCATATGCTTCAATCAGTCTGAGTGGCATCAAAGCACTTGACAGCATCAGCTATCCTGGCAAAAATGAATGTTAATGCAAATGTTAAGAGCAGGACTACAAAGGGACGACACCGATATCAATTTATTACTCCTGTTTGAACGGGAACAGCAAATATTCAAAGAAACAAGCGGAGGTTATGGTTGGTTCTTAAGAAATGGTCCTTAAAGCTGGATCTGAATACTCGGGGACATCAGAAAAACAAAGTTCTCTAAAGGGGATAAATTCATTCTCATAATGATCTTGTGCCTATTTTCAGTCTATTGTACTGTAGATGTGTTTCTCTTCTTACTTTTCCAAAAACTTTCCAGAAATTGGGGGAACTTATAAAAAGAGCAATACGAGGTCTTACAGCATGTTTTAGATGAAGTATGTCCATTTCATTGAATCGTAAACATTCACTGCATTCCACAGCACACACTTAAATCACATATTCAGCTAAATTTTCAGCAACTCATTAAATAGGAGTGGTATAAAATCATAAGCCGCTGCACACACAGGATCAGTCTCCCATCACACGTGCAGCCCTTGCTACTAATAATAATAATAATAATCAAAACTTGATTATATTACTGGAGTGAATATATTTACGATATTTTTGCTTGCTAGCTGTTAGCATGAGGGATGTGGGCTAACTGAACGTGCCAACTCAGGAGTCTTAACTAATCTATTTCCATTATTTCGTGTTAAACGAGTCGACTCAATTAAAATTCAATTCACCTAAACTGTTGATTTGTTCATATCTATTAGAAGCGTTTTCAATTATGTCTGCTTATGATACGCTAAAAGGTTTGCTCCTATCTGCCGATGACCTGGCAAATACAGGCCGAGCAAATAACCCTTGTATTTCTCATAAATTCCCATGAGTCCCTGGAAGTTTCCACCTTGAATATTGCTGGTATTTTGCAACCCTACTCTGAACTGAATTGAAAACTTGGTGTACTGCATCATTTTTAAACCATGTTGAGGTTCAGATCTGAAACTCAATGCAGAATATCGTCAAGTGACCCTGATCGATGTGATCATCACACCTCTGCCTGTGTGACAGCAGCGAACAACCAACACGACACCAAGGTTCGCTCGCCTCTTCCAACAACACACAATGTGCAGGTGTACACACACGTAAGGAACACAACGGAGAAACAAAACCTTTTGTGCTCGGTGAACCCTGCACAACAAGTCAGGAGAAAATTCAATAGCGTCTCTCCATTCATGCTGGTTACATTATACCCGCACAGGTACACAGGTGCTGCACACCACGACCTGATGGCTGGTGCGGTTGGCTGCATCTCAGCCCTCAGACTTACATCATTATGAACACTGTGAAGATGATGGCAGCTCTTTGCTCGTGACTGTACCTGACTGTGAATAACTAGCTCCCCTAATTACAGGCTTCACATTATGACGGAAACAGCCCATTATGGGTTTTCTGCAAACTAAGCCAACCTATCAAAAGTCAACTATTTCCTGTCTGTCAGTCCTGGAAGAGCGACCCTTTCTCTGTTGCTCTTCCTGAGCTTTCTGTCCTTATAAAAGGTTTTTTTTCTCATCAGAATTAACAGTCTAAAGACACAAAGTGTTGTTCTGTACAAACTTTAAAGCTCTCTGAAATAAACTTGAGATTTTGTTAATATAACACAAACTATTTCAAATATTTTTCCTAATACATAACTCTGTTTTTACTTAATTGAAGGCTTGTGTACCTAAGCTTTATATCTGCTGCTGTGTCCATTTACAACCTCAAGTGAACTTGAATTGAAATCCATTCAACTAAAACTAAATGATCATGTTTAAATGAAGATGCAGATGCACGTTAACATGTCAAAGTCTGTTTACAGATCTTGTGGAGCAGTGGAGTAGGCTGCTCTTTATAGGATTTTCAATAGAAGAGCAAGTCCAACTTATTCAATATCAAGACGTAGAAGTGCCCAAAATAATAGACTCCACCTGCAGAGAAACTGTACTAACTCTAACTGCAGCTCTGCTCTGCTTCAGCAACACCTGGCTGCTGCATGGAAAGTTCAGTTCAGGCAAAGAGCCATCAGAAACAGCTAAACTACCTGTGACTTACAAAAGAGGTGCATCTCTTTGAAAAGCCCCATTAAAAGCACAATATAAATCCAATGTTAGGATCATTAGGTGACTCACACAGAGCTCATCCGAATCTGAAACACCTCTTTCTCAATATGGCTGCCTGTCTCCCTGTCTGTCTGCCTGTCTGGATGGGTACTTTCATGTCTTCCTCTCAATGTGCGACTCTGCTGGAAACTGCTGAGTCAGGTTGGCGTCATGTTAAGTACAGTCTGGGAGCAGAGAGGAGCCGCGTTCACAAACCAGACGTGACTCACTGCTTGGAGGGAACATCCAGCCTAAAACCTCATTCCAGTACAGTAATCCTGGACCTGTTCACTCAGATTTGTGAACATTCACAATCTGGCTGATGGAAACACCCTCCATCTCTGCTTTTGAGCGTCAGCGTCTCCGTTACTCTGCTCGGTTGAATCTCGCCAGCTCGACACGCGCCACCAGACAAACTAGGCTGGATCAAAGGATCAGCTGAGATCCTGCTGCCGTATTCATATGTGTGTGTGTGTGTGTGTGTGTGTGTGTGTGTGTGTGTGTGCGCGTGTGTGTGTGTGTGTGTACCTTCTGCAGTTCTGTGACGTACTGAGCCACCATGAAGGCCGACAGCGTGGTGAAGCTCTCAGCTGTAGCAGCAATGTGAGAGTACATCCTCTCTACCAATCTGGAGCTCTGGAGATATACGTCACTGTCTGGACCTTTAAAAATGATGATCATGATGTTAAGTCATTAACCTGTTTACGTGTGACAAATCCAGTTTGCTTATTTCGACATCATTCCCAGGTATACTGATGGCATCACAGGCAGGACTTTGGGATTTGGATGCAGTTGCCACTGTAGTTTCTGCACTTCAGTTGCACTATTAAGGCTTTAAATGTTTGTTTATAAGACAAGGTAATGAATCAGCTTGGGAGTCTTGAAGAAATTAGGTTATTAGAGGAGCAGAGAACAGGATGGACATCCAGAAAAGAGCACACTGAAAATTACAGATACTTCAACATTTTGTTGTAAGAGCAGATCTATTGGCTTGTCAGTCATCATTTCTGTGTGGACTAAGTAGAAATCACTGCAACACAGACATGTGTTTCCGTTGGATTTAGACTGTAAAGATTGTCAACATTGCCTTGTCTTCACACTTCCTATCTTTGGAAGGTGACGGCTGTTGAGTAATTATCAGTGCCTACCAGTTCCAGTACCATCCAGGAACAGGAAACACATTTTCCTCTTTAAAATGTTAACGCAGCATCAAACTAGTTGATGAATGGTGTAGGCTCCATGCAATATTCTTGGTGTATATGTAGATGTGTGTGTGTGTGATGCTGTAGTGTGACTGTAAATGTGTGCTATGTCACTGAACTACAAAGGGTGCTACCAGAGTGCAGTTTGTTACTGATCTGTCTGCTACATTTCAAGGACAGACAGGCACTAAACCAGAAGCCAGACCTGGATTGAACAGTATATGTAATATATTGCAAACGTGTCAGATCAACTGAATTCTTGACTGCCTGCGCAGACAAAATGACGAGGTTTCTCTCCAAAACATTTTGTTCTTTTCCATGTTAATAATAAGTCTCGTCTGTGTCTGATCTGTTACCTGCGTCACCGTCTCCTCTCTGGCGACCCTCCTGCATGATGGATGCCACCAGACGATGGAAGACATTCAAGAACGATGGAGCGGCGTTCAACATCGCCTGGACACACAAGAGAATAAGAGTACAGTTTCAAAATGTTTACTCAGTCAAACATTTGTCAGGTAAGGATATCCACTTATATGGAGGGATTGGATATTTGTCAAAGTGACTTCACGGTAAATGACTTTCACATGGATCCTGGTCTGTAAGACCTACTGATGGCCCAGCCTTCCCAAATACTGTTGATCGTTTAAGTGGAGAAAGAGTGGAGTTTACACCCTCACAACTCTGATTGTTAAAAAACTACTACAATAAACCCCACACCAGACATCTAGGTTAAATTACAGGAAAATACATAGAAAATGGTGCACAAGGCATCGACTGTGGTAAAATGTTTTTTTTTCTAAGTTTAATTAGGTAATTAAAAGTTTTAGGATGTTAGAGGTTGAACAGAGGAACCTTTTTAATTTTGGATAAAACCAGTCCTGCATTATTCATCTACCACATCATTTTCACTGCTTGACTCATAACAGAGCAGCCATAAACTTGCAGTCCAAAAAATGACTTGAGGTAAAAGTTGGATTCCCACAAGAGCTACGTTTGCATTTCTGTCCATACCTCTCTCTGTTCTCTATTCAAGGCCTGCAGTGGACGGGCGGATTGAAGAGAGGGAGAATACAAACGAGGAGGAGGTGATGTCACCAGCTCTGGTTGGAGCTCAGTAATGGTTTCCATCGACTTAAACCCACTCCATGCCAACCGACACTGCGTGCCAGCTCCCCTACCTCTCCTCTCCACCTCCCTCCTCCGTCCTATCACACCTCCTTTCTCCAGCTCACTCCCTGCTTTTGTTTCGCCTTAAACCTTCCCTCGTGCATCGCATTCAAATCACATCCAAAGTCTCTTGTTCTCTGTCTACTGTGTCTTCTGTCATCTCTTTATTACTTCTTTTTTTCATTCCCCTCTCTTCTTCTACAAATGAACAACCCCCCCCCCCGCTGTGTTTTGTCCCCACAAACATCTGATATCAGTTAGCTGGCTCTTGCCCTGATTTACTCAGTGGAGCAGCCCCGTTTCGGTCGTACTATGTCATTGTTATGTCACAAAAAAACTGTCAACATATCAGAGAGCGAGAAACTGACAAATTATCACATTAACACCATTAATATGAAAGCGGCTGAACCAAACAAAAGTGGAATGTGGATGTAAAAGTTTTACATTTCTAGCGAAGTGTGTTTCAGAAGGGAAGAATGTTTTCTGACGCTCTGGGTGCCATGCAAGCACTTCCAGTAAAAGCTGAGAAACTGGGCATTCTGAGGTTTTCGTGCAGCTGCAGCATGACTCTGGTGAGCTGCAATATCCTTTTGTTTAAAGCAACATTCCTCTGGGGCATCCTGTGGGCTCAGCAGCACAGTTTAAGGCACATACCGCATTTTCGTTAAATCACAGACTCAAAACAGCAGCCTTGACCGTTAACGTCCTTCATTACCCAGGAGCATAGGTTTGGATCATAAGTGGGGGAGGGTGGGGAAAAGCTTTATTGTTTTGTAAATGTCAAATTATTGAATTCCTTGTGCTTTCCACCATAATGTTCATATACCAACAAAAAGCCACATAAATTGCTTCATTATAATGCACTAACCTAATTTCCTTTTAAGACCTGATACTTTTTGATAAGAACTTTTATGTTATATAAAAAATGTTGAGAAAGATCCTTTGAACTCAATAAATAATGTTTTATTTCTGTCGTTACTACAAAGAGTCTTTTATTGCTTTATCTTTGATCGATGGACTGCTTTACACAGGAGGGTGTGCCTGTTATTTCAGCTACTCTCAGTGACATTAAGGGGTTGGACATAATATAATAAAATCAGTATGACACAGTAGAATTTAACAGCACCACAAACTGCATTCTCCAAAATGACCCTGCAGTTGAATAAACACCTCTCTGAAATCGTTTCAGTACAAACTGAGCTTTCTAACCATGATGAAAGGAGGATTTATTCCATGAGTGCTGGATTAGACTGCATTAGTTTAATAATATATGACATAATTCTTTGACACAGTCACTCTGTCCTGTCTAATACACTTGTGGTTACACGTCGGATATATTCAGTTTTTTCCCCACACACACATTTGTGCCTGATGTGTTTATACCTCTCCTATTTGCCCTGTTCTGTTTTTCTTCCTTTTAATATATTCCTACGTCTCCCACAAATGAAACCCCTGATTTTAATCTAATCTTTCAAATCTCTGTGCATCACCTTGAAACCTCTTAAAGTACTATAACCCAAGTAAATCACTACTTCCTTTTCCATTCATCTCTATGTTTACTTCCTCACCCGTTCACTCCCTCTCCCCACCCACACCCACCCATCTGCCTCCTCATACCTGAGGATGACACTGGATGATGGCAAACAACGCCTCATGAACAGCCAGGAACGCCGACTGGTAGACGAGTGGGGTCAAGTGGTCGAGGGGCACCAACTGGAGCGCTCCGAGGGCCAAGATGACATGATGAGGGTTGGAGATGAGCCCCTCCCCCTGGCGCAGCACTGATGTCATTGACATCACCGTAGGAACGGTAAAGGGGAGGGTCAGAGAGACGTTCTGACTGGACGATCTTACTAAGAACTGTAATGGAGAAAGATGCCCACACAGAGAGTAAGAGGTGAGTGACACCAACAGACATCTTCACTCGTCACACTGCAACAACCACAAGTTCAAGAGTCAGCCATGACGGTGTGACAGTGAGCCAGCATGCACAGAAACTGAAGCAGTTAAATGGATTCACCCATCTTTAATGTCATCATTTACACCTGTGCTTTTCCTTTGGTAACATTTCAAAATGTCTTCTGCGAAAGAGTGATTATATACCCTATTGAATATTACTCAGCTTTGTCCAACTCCATATTAATTGAAAACATGCTTTTCAAGAGCTGCTTGTTGGAAAAAAAATAGGACTTTTCCAAATATTGTACTGCTTTTAAAACAGTCATATTTTACAGGCATTACATGTCAGACTTTTAAATGAGCGAGAGCAGGGTGGAGTAAATATGGAAACAACAGATCGGACAGATGACACACATAGGACATAATGAGTGTGGGTAAAAGAGACAGTTATAATATTTAAGTACTGTGTGTGTGTGTGTGTGTGTGTGTGTGTGTGTGTGTGTGTGTGTGTGTGCAGTATGGTTAAGCAGACTGCTGTGTTGTCTGTCTGCTCCACCCAACAGGCCTGATAGAAAACACATTGACCAAAAGTGCTTCAGTGGAAATTACAATGAACAGGCATTCCAATGGAAATCAGCAGACCATGATTGTCATTTGGCTGCTGAGTCACTCAAGACAGCTGTCACATATATTTCCAGGACACTGTTATTATAATTATTACTGATGTCGGGCCAGAGAGCATACTGTAAAATACTCTTGACACACTGTCACTGGCTTGTCTTAACATGTCTGAGCGACTTATACAGAGAATTCTTGCTTCATGGATTTCTTTTCATCTACACATGGACAGAAATGTAATCACAAGATTAGCAAAATGTAATGACCGCTATTTTAGTGGCACTAAGGATTACTTCTATCCTGCAAGTGCACTGCTGAGTCAATTTAATCCATTTTCTCTGCCCCAAACGCACAGCTGGCGTCAGAACAATATCTGCCAGCATATCCTCATTCTGGTGATTTTAAACTAGATGCTGTCTAAATTTGGTGGTAAGGGCTTCTTTGTGAAAATGACATCACACACCTGCTCTGATCATTTTGGCTTAAGCCACTTCTTCTATCAGGAAGCAATGGTAAAACAGAATTTCCTCCTCACCCTCGAGTGCTGTCACCAATCTTGAAATTTGGATTTGGACATTTTCAACATCACTTTCAAACATTTTAAAGATTCAGCAAAGGTCCAGTGACTAGTTTAATATCAGTTACCAGTTAATGACTGGACTGACACAAACAACTCCTAATCCTAAAACCAAAATTCATAAACCTTTGCTCAGGTGCATGCCCACACGTGTATGTCAGTGTGCATGTGTATGTGTGTTTCTCACCACCATAGCAGATATAATCTGTGGTGCAGTGAGCCACAGAGCTTTAGAGCAGGGCTCAGGTAACTGACAGCAGCACAGCAGCTTAATGATGATTACTGCAGATAGCGCCTCCTGGAGAACAGTGAAAGAGGAGCTAGAGTGAGAGGACAGTTCATTTGCGAGATACTTAATGTAACAGCAAATTTGATTGCTCATGAAAATTACAAAAAACATAATAACAAGCCCGAAAAAATAACAGTTTTTGGAGTTTTGGGACTTTTAATCATTAAAAAAAGAGTTCAAGTTATTTGGATTGATCTGGGCCTCACCCTGTATTTTCCTGCCATCAGGTGGCTGGTGTCCAGTCCCTCTCTGATCATCATCAGCAGCAGGTTGAGCTGACCTGTAGTACTGCTCTCCACCAGGTGGCGCAGCAGCTCCTGCACAGCTGGCTCCAGCTCACAAATTTCATTTGAAGACAGCCAAGAAGCTGAAAGCAGAGTGAACATGTGCTACGCTCAGGATGACGATGCGTAACTGAAATACAAAACAACACCTCTGCCACAAATTCTACCTACACAAAGACAGTAATGTTCAGTTTTGACTGAGTCAGCAAAATATTAGAAACACATTTCAATATACAGTTTAAAGCTGACCTGTGGCCAAACATTTAAGTCCAACACTAAAAGAAGTGCTGACGTGATGAGACTTTTATTGGTCAAAATGTCTAAAACAGCTGGCATGGAATAAAGCAAAGACAGTTGAAACTCATGTCATGTGCATATTACCGAGGCGTGGATTGATTTCACAGGCAAATGATGTTTGTTCATAATATTGTATGCGTTCATGTACCTGTCAGCAGTCTGTGCACATTCTGCAGTATCTGCATGTACAGCTCATCCGGCTCCTTTACTCCTTTGTTCTCTCCTTGCTCCACCTCCTTCCCTCCTCCCATCTTCTTCACTGCTTTGTAGAAAGCTGACAGGAAATGGAGAGAGGAAACCAGGAAGTCCATGGGCCTGTGGGCAGAGCTTATTTCTTTCAGGATCTGCTGGCAGATGCCCTGATACAGGCTCATATGCCTCAGCATGTAGTCATTCTGGTCAGTCTCTTCCTCCACAGAGAGTGAGGACAGTTCACAGTGCAGCATAACAGTGACAACTTCTACCACAAAGGCTTGACCGAGGAAGCTGGCGGGCTGGATGGCTGACTGACTGACAGTCTGGGGCTTCAGGACAGACTCAACAGCTGGTCCCAGTGAAGCAGTCATTCTTGTGAGCATTTGAACTAAAGTTTGATCCATTGTTTGTCTTCTTCCCAAGTTAGAGGACATTGCCTTGGAGAAAGAAGTCAGCGATGCCAGCAGGAGATGAACAGACAGGATGGACGCTCCTGGATCTGCTTTACCTGATGCAGAACCTGGTGCCACACTTTGCCTGCTTGCAATTTCCTTACTGGTGAGAAAGGAGGCGAACTGGTCCAGGTTGAGTTGAATGCTGCTGTTTCTGATTATAATCAGCTGAACCAAGCACCTGATGAAGTCCTGCACTGCTTTGATTAAATCCAACCAATTGGGACTGCGTGTGGCTCGAAATCTTCCACTGTTGATACGCCAGAGGAGAGAAGACACAGCAGTCTGCAGCAGAGTGCCACCATGGATGAGCTTCAAAACACTGTGGAATTTTCTACCCTCCAAGAGACAAGTCAGAATCCTGAGCAGCTTCACCTGGAGTACAGCGCCATCTCCAGATTCAGGAGAGTCTGCAGCCGTCTGGTCTGACTGACCGGAGGTGGAGGTGAGCATGAAGAGGAGAAGGAGGAAAATAGAGGAGAGATCCTCAGGGTTCATCCCATCTGGGTTTAGGTGTGTTAAGACTTGGAGTAAATTTATAAGTTCCTTGCTCTGTGTGTCAGTCAGCAAAACAGCCACCTCTCCAGTCTGTGAGGATGCCAATATATCCTCGACTATGGTCTCCTTTTCCATAAGTGTGGGCAGAGGCTGACTGGCTTCTCTCTCCAAAGCGTTCCCTTCAATTCCTTTTTCCTGATACTTCAGGAAACAAACCTTGGGTACATGTGCTGCATTGAGGATTCCAATGATGCTGTGTGTGAGGGAACGAACTGTAGCAGAGAACAGTGAAGGCAACTCGGCAAGAATGGGGCTCTGGAGAAGCTGTGAAGATATGAGGCAGACAGTCAGAGAACTGGGTGACCGGTTTTTTCCTGCATCTCCCTTTCTGCTGAGGAGTGATCCCACAAGTGCATCTGCTATACAACCCACATCTTCTCCGCTCAGATAGGGAGCAATCAAAGGCAAATTGGATGTGATGTGATACCAGTGCGCCACAGGGTAGGAGCAGGCGTTCACGCTCCCTATCTGCCCGTCCCATACCTGCTCCCCATCCAGACTCACCTCAAACTCTGATTTAGCTACAATAAACTGGGCCGCCCTGTGTAGCAGTGTGGCGGCACTGGATTCAGAAAGTATGGGGGTGTCTAACAAAACTTTCTTCATCTGTTGCAAAGTGAGAAGTTTGAGCAGCAAACAGCTCATGGGGCTGCAGGATGGTTGCGCTGCTGGAAAGATCTCACCAGAGATGAGACTTTCTATTTGGGTTAGGGCTGGAGCGCAGTCTTCCGTCTCACTCGCAGCTGCTGTCTGGGCTGAGTCGAGAGCTGTGTATTTGCTGCAATGGATATAGAAGAGTGTGTCGACTTCCACACAGGTGTACTGGAGGAGGAGAGTGGCCTCCTGGGTTTTCTGTTCCCACAGCACTGCCATTTGAGACTGTGAGAGCTGCTCTCTCTCTCTGCGGTCCACATTCTTTTTGCCTTTCCTTGGGGTCCTTTGAACTGAACTTATATTTGGTTTTACAGCCTTCTTTCTGGTTGTCAACAGATGTATTAGCTCCTTGACAACCTGTTGCATCTCCGCCATCAGAACCTGACTCTGCCTAACTAAGGGAAGAGGAGAAGCATTGTCTAGAGTCTTCAGACTAAACAAAATGACATGAAGCAGCTGGCTGAGGGAGAACAGCTTCAGAGATGCATCCTCTTTCTCTTGGTCCACCTTTATTTCTTTATTCATCCCTTTATCGCCTCGTCCCCCATCAATCTCCATCTTCTCTGCACCTCCTTCCTCCTTCACCAGGTCAGGTAGTATATACCTCCTGATGCTCTCCAACACTAATGAGCAGATCTCTAGGACTTGGGAAGATGGAGTGTCCAGAAGACAGGTCGTGAGCGAGGCGGAGATGCCCTCAGACAGCAGAGGAGGTCGGAGGTGGTCCAGGGCCGGCTGACAGATCACAGACAGGAGCTCGGAGAAGAGGCGAGGCAGCTGACGAAGCTTCGCATAGGTCTGGAGGAGACTGCACACCATGAGCTGTTAGGGAAAAAAACATTTTGTCTCAGTTAATCTCTTATTCATTTTACCATTCGAGGGTAGTGTCTAATTCTGGGACAGAATTTCATGTTGATTTAGGTAAGTTAAGTTAAGATTAAATCAAGACCTGTCTGGCCCGTTGCACTCGTGCTTCCATGCACTCCGAATTAACCCAGACCGAGGATAACAGCTGGTCCAGGTCTGGTTCAAGAATCAGATGGTTGAGATTCAACAGAACTTTTAAACAGCGGTACCATGCTGGGATGCTGAAAGACAAGAGAGGAAAGGTTTTCACTGTATCACTAACAAAATAAACAAAAAATAGGACATAATTTCATTTGAATGTGAAAAACCGTTAATAAACAATGAAAAACACATCAAGAGGAGTGTGTGTTTTGTGTTTTTTTTTTACCTTGGCTGGGCTTGGTTGAAGAGCATTTGTCCCAGGGCTCTGTAAAACTTGAGCTGGACCTCTCCATGCCTGATCCTGTCTGCTGCTACATTGTAAATATCAGCGGACAGAGTCTGGCTTAGCAGGGACTCCACAGCCAGCAGAGCCAGGCTCCAGTTCTCTGGGGAGCAGAGGGAGGCTGGAGGACACTTAAGGCCAGGGGACTCAGAGACTGGCTGGTTGGCTTTGGCAGGTGAGGGTCCATCAAGAAGTATGTCCAAGTTCGGGACCAACCTGGTGAGGAAACAGAAACACAGCATCCTGTGCACTTCCTCGCCCTCTCCTTTGCCTCTTCCGTAGCTTTCCAGAAAGAACTTAAACAGCAGACACAATGTGTCGGACTTCACAGCGTAGTGTAAGGTCGGCTCACAGTAGCCCTGAGCGCTCACTTTGGGAAGTATGGCACTGACTGGCTTCATGGGGCCTTTTGACCCTGCAGAACCTCGTTTCCCAGAGTCCTCTTTAGATGGAAGGAGCTCCTCCTTGTAGGAGGTCAGATACTCAGAGGGAAAGAGAGCCAGCTGAAGGATGGAGTCTATCTTGATGCGGATGTCTCTGCACAGCTGCTGACAAAGACCCAGATGTGTGTGAGAAGATGCAAATTCCCCAGAGGTCAGCAGGTGTCTGAGTAGTACTAACGTCTGGATCAGCTGGTTGGTCACCATAGTAAAGACTCTGTTCGGATTGGCTTGTTGTCGCTGAACTGACAAATAACATGACAGCACCTGAAGCAATACGTCAAATAAATTAGCTGACCAGAGGTTTTCCTTTGGCTTGGAAGGGGATTTATTAGCATCTAATTCTGGCGGACCTGGAGGACTTTCAGTGATCGGCTCAATTTGGGAACAGTCCAAATTGCTAATAAGCTGAGTTTGAAGACACTCAGTCATCACCTCATCTTGACATGTGACAGATTCAGCAGTTAGGGGCGATGTGAGTAATGGCTGTTGTAGCTCACAGCAGGCCAGAGAGCAGAGCTTAGCCAGGAGATCGACCATGAGTTCATACTTGGTGGTGAAAACAGATGAGAGCGCAGGAGAAGAGAGGAGGCCCTGACACACACTCAGTATGGTGGACACACACACCGGTGACTTGGAGCCAACACGCGCACACTCCTGGAGACGCTCAAGCAGAAGCTAGAGGTAAACAGAGAAAAAGGTGTCAGTAAGAGCTTCATATCAGTGTCAATGCACCCCCTTTCTACAGTATGAACAGCCGAAACATTAGTCCAACATGTGATAAAGCAACAGACAATCACAAAAAGAACTTCAGTGTTGCATGCCAGCACACCTGTGCCATGTTGAGCCTCAGGCTGACGGTCTTGCCCTGCTTGAGAAGAGAGTGAAGCTTCCTGCTGTGAAGAAGATTATCAAGGTAACACCACAGTCCCTCCAAAACATGGTGAGAAAACTCCACCTTCTGACTGTACCAGCCTGTCAGGGCGTGAGTGCACCAGTCCAACAGCACCTGCAGCGGAAATAAGTCAAGACAGACATAAACAACTAGATGGTAGCCATGTACAAGCTGCTATTATTTTCATTTAAACAGTCAATCTTTTCTCCTGAGAGACTTTTCATTAGACCGTCAAATGAATGATGAATGGATCAAAATGAATCAAAAAGTGACAAAAGCACTTGAGAGACAAATGAGAGAGTAAATCTGTAACCACGCCACCACATTAAGACAGGCAAAAATCCTTCTATGAAGACACAAACATTGTGCGTAACATCCTCAGTTGTTACCTGTTCTTTGTTGGGCAGCAGGCACTGAGTGGAGATCCAGGCAAAACGTGCCAGCTTTAACTTGTCCTCCCATGGAGTCTGAGGACTCTTCAGTTTCAGATGGATACCTGAGTAGATGGCAGCCATCGCTGCAGTCGGTGCTACTGCTGCACAGACCTGAAGAGGAGGGACAGAGTAAGAGGAGCCAGGGCCAGAGGGAGGGAACACAACACAGGGACAAAGGTGGGAACACCTTAATATCATCTATATATACTGATGATGAGTATTCAGTCCATTTTACAGAGATGAACTGCACCAGCAGGTACTTTACATTAAAATGCGTGTGCAAACATCCACCCACCTAGGACAGTAAAGAATCCACATTCACCACAAAGACATAAACCACAGAAAGCAACTAAGCCTGAAGAAATAGGAAAGTTTTGTTTTTGGAAGTTGAACACAGGTATGACAGATGGACAATTCATCAACACCAAAGCTAAGTAACAAAAACACCCACACAACTGGCGGAACTTGAAGGCGACGCACAGTCTGTTGCCGGTGTGATGATCAAATTATTTTTCATTGTCAAATCTGTTCAAGTCTGTCTGATGCCCCCAGTGTACAAATCGGCATGCTTTCATGCTAACGACAGCTAGCTAACGTCACCTGGCATAGTCTAGCTAAAGTCAAATGAAGCTACCACTGCGGCTGCTTCTCGTCTGCACGCAGCCAGCTTGTTTACTTGTTTCAGAATATAACACACAGTTGTATAAACGTAGCTTATCAGACTTACGACGTTTAGACGTGCACGTGTCCGCTGTTTTCAGATGTGGACGAACTTTCAACTTTCACCCAGTCTGCCAGGCAAAAGCAATAGAAAGTCGAGCTAATTTATCGGCCAACGGTTGGTTTCGCGATCAGGCAAATATTCGCTTTTCATCTTCACTTTGAACATACCCTGATAGAAACTGCATTCAATTGAGGTTCATCATATGATTATATATTCATTTAATTTTAAAATAAATGAAAACTCAGTTTGCTCGGTGCTGTTTGTTGTGAAGATAATTGAACTAATATCCACTGTTCAGTCATTCTTAAAAAAATGTATGTATGTTTGTGTGAACCAAATAAAAAAAGTTGGCATCTTGTTCTTTGGTTAAAAAAATATTAATACATTCGTTTTGCAACCTTTCAAAACTCATTCACAGAACACTTACGGCCAGGATCTGGGCTTGATTGATTATGCCTGTGAAACTTTGCTTATATCATCAGCCATTGAATCCCCCAGTCTAGGAGGAGGAAGAGGAGGAGAAATCGTGTGTACATGCGTACCAAACCAGGGTCACCTTTCCTGTTTTTACTCTTTCAGACTCTTTCCAGGGAAATTAGGTTCATGTGTCAGAGTGGAGTTAGTGTTAGTCGGTCTTCGGCAGCTTGTGTCTCCACTTCATCAGTCTGCTAACCAAAGGTCCAGCGACAGATGACTGTGACAGGAGGGTTTTGGTAGCTGTTCAGTGATAAGAGATAACTGAGTGAAGGCGGCTGTCAGGCGCAGATAAAACGGACAATAACGGTTTAAACTCGACAATGAAGCGGGAAGAAGCTCTGCAACAGCTCGGCTACGGATACAGTGCGTTGACCTAACAGCTGGGGGACTGAAGCGCTTCTCCGACTGGACTTGCTCAACACACCTCAACACAATCAGTCACTAAATCTAAAGGAGGGGGGCACCCTATATTTCTTGAACCTTGTGTCAATTTTATCTCGTATCCTTTCAATAGCTGACAGCCAGGACGATGCGGCTTTTAATTCGCATGTCAAGATGTACTCATGGTGGGCATTTGCACAAACTCAAGCCTGCGCAGCCGAGGATGTTATGGCTGGAGCACCGTCTGACCCTCTCATCCGCCCTCCGGAGGAAGAGACAGTCGACCGGGATCAAGCCGTCAGTCCAGCCGTCACCTGCCTTCCCCCTCTCCTCACCCAGACCCTTCATGTCTGGCCTGCCGTGCAGCTCCCTCAGATGTCTCTCTGCACTGTGTTCACACGCACGGACGCTCACGCACACACCTGTTGCCTTCGCCAGCTCTTCAGCAGCCTCCACACCTACACCAGCCGGATCAGTGAAGACCCAGACCGACTCAGAGAGAAGCCGGACTCCCACCAAGGTCCCCGTGGAGGATGCTCAAAGGATTTTGCAGCTTGCTCACCCTGAGAGGTGGAGACTTGCAGGTAAATCTGTGGCCTTTAGGTCCTTCTCCTGATAAGGGAATCAAGAAAAGTGCCAAATTGTCTAAAGGGTTTGACTTTGCCTGTAATGATACAGTTGTCACATTTATAGACGTTTTTTTTTTCAATTGTAGGAGAAAGTGGAGAGCATCCACACACTGAGTGAAAGCTCTTTATGCTTTATTGCGCTGACAAAAGGCAAATGTGTGTCTGATGAAACCCCTGTAAGGTTTAAATGCTGCAATAAAGCTTTTTGAGCCTAAATCCAGTTTGCAGATTCTCTCCATTTTCTCCCTCATTGCATGTGTTATCTTGCATCTCGTCTAAATATAGCAGGGGGTGTGCGCACAGCTACCTTTCTAACTACAGGTAGATGATTTTGATTTCATCTAAACAGGAAATAAATCTTATTTCAGCTTGTTCCAGTTAGTGACATATGTTACAACAGTTGTTGTAAGCAAGTTCAAAACCACATGAAAGATGAGATGAAAGTTCGCTGTACTGTACCACGTGTGGACTTTGTAGTGTTTTCAGGCCTCTGGCCCCTATGTTTTAACAGTGGCTGTGAATTACTATCATTTGTTTAAGGTGCATGTTTTGCTTTGATTCTGAACTTTTCCTTTCTCCGCTGCAGCTGCTGTAGGCTTCCTAACGGTCTCCAGTGCAGTAACTATGTCGGCTCCATTCCTCCTGGGTAAAGTGATAGACACCATTTACAACAGTGGAACAGACACAGAGACAATGACAGCCTCCCTGACATCGTTGTCTATCATTCTGGCTGGTATGTTCCTGTGTGGTGGGGCCGCCAACGCCGCCAGAGTCTACCTCATGCAGAGCTCAGGTGAGACGAGGAAGGGGTTTAACACTCTACAGGGGCACATGAAGAAACACAGACACAAAATTCAGACAAATGATTGGAAAAGTATGCATCAATGAGCAGGATGTGATGAATATGCTTGCATGTGTCCTCCAGGCTATTTGTATTCTTGCCGTAAGTAAGTTGATCCCGGAGATTGTTAGTTTAGATTAGCATAAATACAGGAAGCAGGAGACAGTTCCAACATGTACCTACTAGCACCTCAACAGCTTTAACGTGATGTATCCTGTTTGTTTAATACATACAAAAGCGGAAATGCTATAATGATTTCTTGGCGTGCCCAGCAGCCTGGTGCAGTGACTTCCTGGCTACCTTACAGTGACCACATCTCTGTTTGTGTATGGATTAAACACACAAGATACTAAATATTAATTAATGATCTTTAGAGATGCAGGGAGGTGGATTGTTGAACTTTGGACAAAGTCAGGCTAGTTTTTTTTCAACCAACTGATTAACCATTTACTACAATATGCCAGAGCCTAGTCATGTTGTCAAAGATGTCATGAAATATGTGCAACTGTCAGCATTTGTTCACGTCTTGTCTCTTCTCTTTGCAGGCCAAAAGATTGTTCGTAATCTCCGTGCCTCCCTCTTCTCCTCCATCCTCAGACAGGAAGTGGCATTTTTTGACAAGAATAGCACCGGCGAGCTTATCAACCGACTCTCCGCTGACACGGCCGTGGTAGGCCGCTCCATCACTGACAACCTGTCGGACGGGCTGAGAGCTGTCGCACAGGCAGCTGCTGGTGTCAGTATGATGGTGAGTACGACCCTCAGAGTGGTCCGCTGTGGTCGGTAGGGATTATCTTTCATGATACATTTATGCTGTGAATTAAATGTGGTAGGTTTTGTATTGTTGTTGTGTCTGAAACACTTTTAATTGAACAGAATTATTGCAAACTGAGGCTGGATGCCTCTGAGGCTAAATAAATCCTTATATCTTCCGTAGCTTAACCAGCGAGCCAGCCAGTCAGCTGCGTGCATGGTGTTGTGCCTTTTAGTTCAAGGAAGTAGTTGTGACTTTTTTTGTTTCTTTTATCTGCATCTTTCCAGTCTTAGCTGTTGGTATGTGAGCTTAGAGTCTGACAAAGGACTGTTGTGAAACAGGTTCAACAAAACACGGAACAGTGTGTGCATGTGAAGACGGTCACTTATGCAGTTTTGACCTGCAGGTGGTTGAACTGGTGCTCGATTAGAAGCTATTAATCAAAATCATGCTCATCTGACTGTATTCTGTGACCAGTCTCCACTTTTTTACGCCTTAATGGTCGTGCATGTGAGTTTTGTTCGCCAACAGGTCCATTAACTGACACCTTGACGTTGTTCTCAAAACAGATTTTTTTTTTTCCTATGGAGAAAATTAACTGCTGTTTTTTCTTCTCTCTCTCTCCTCTGCCAGTTCTATGTGTCCCCCACTCTTGCAAGCTTTGTGTTGCTGATTGTTCCTCCTGTGGCTTTTTTTGCTGTAATCTACGGCAGATACCTTCGCACCATCTCTAAACGCACACAGGATGCACTTGCGCAAGCCACACAGGTACAGTGCACAGGAACTCACAGATCAAATAACCAGCAGCGAAGTATTGATTAGGTTTTATAATCACATTTTTCGTGTTAAATGTTGCCAGATGTTCAGCCACAGAGAATATTAAGGGCTTTTTTGAGGATGTGGTAATTAAAAACAAGGAAGCTGTGACGAAATATGATTGCAAATTTTTGTGTCAATAAATCCAGTGTTTTTGCCCTTTTTATATGATCTCAGTGAAGCTTTTTACTGTAAACAGCTGTTCATGTCATTGGTTAGTAAAGCCACACTGTTTGTCTATCGCCTGGTTCTCTGTGTACCTGATTTAAAAGCTTAAGTGCCAGCAGCAGCTTAATTAAATTTGCGGAGTAAATTTCCTTTTTTGATAATTTGATTTCTGATTTTAGGTAAAGCACTAATTAAACTGTTTGTGTGTGTAGTTGGCAGAGGAGCGTATCAGCAACTTGCGGACAGTGAGGGCTTTTGGTAAAGAGCTGTTCGAAGTCGACGCGTACAAACAGTTGACAGACCGGGTCTTCAGTCTGGCCAGGCAGGAGGCTTTACTGCGAGCTGGCTTCTTCGGAGTGGTAAGTGCAAATCTGTGTGCAAGTCAGTTTTATTTATGTAGCCCAGCATCACAAGTGCGTGATGCAAATCCACACTTGGGAAATGAGGTGTTGCACGGAGGCTTCTGCTTTTTTGCAGTCGTCTTTCTGGTTTGTCACAATACCACAGCACCTGGCATGTCTGTATATGAAGGATGTTTCACCATAAGACAGTATTATCAAATCCTCCATATAAGGTCAGAGAATAAAAAGCTTAAGGCAGCGCTGACACAATCCTCTGACACAACTTGCTAAGCCTCACAGCTCTTAAACAGGTCTCTCTCTTCGTATGTTAACACGTGGACATCTGTGTGTTAAATTGTTCTGAAGGTAGGATAAAATGAGGCTTTAATTGTCTATGCTTATTTATATTAAAGTGTTATTGTAATGGACTGCATTTAGCTGAATGTCTCTAACTGGCAGCTCAGTCTTCAGATGAAACATAAGGTCTAACCTGAGCCGATCATTACTGAAATATTGGCCTTCTCCCTGCATCTCTTCCCCTCAGCTCGGTCAACTGTGGTTGCAGGTGCTGAGGCTGGCGGTAAACATTATAATCAATGCTGTGTCAGGAAGCAGCAGTGCCAGATGTTGTAGTAATCAAATTAACTGGCGTGTGTGTGTTTCAGACTGGCCTCAGTGGTAACATCATGATTCTGTCAGTGCTGTACAAGGGAGGCCTTCTGATGGCCAACCAGCACATGACTGTGGGAGAGCTCTCATCATTCCTCTTGTACACCTTCTGGGTGGGCTTCAGCATTGCAGGTAACACACACATACAGACGTACAGGTCATGTGCAGTTATCTGTACTGTTTACCTCTGTGTGTATGACGGCTTGTGGCTTGGTGTTTTTGTGTGTGATGTGCAGGTTTGAGTTCATTCTACTCTGAGCTAATGAAGGGATTTGGAGCAGGAACCAGACTGTGGGAGCTGATGGACAGAAAGCCTGAGTTTCCTCTCGACGGTCAGTATGCAAACACACACACACACACACACACACACACACACACACACACACAGAGCACATGATGCACTCACCCCACTACATCAATGAATATCCATTTTTGTCCTGCAAAAATATCAACAAGTTATTATTTATATATTTTGTGTATTTTGTTCAAGGAAGACATTTCTTTTTCTTTGATCATTACTGCTTACAGAAAAGTGGACGATGGGTAAATTTGACATCTACCATCTTAACCCTTCTCTGTTTAACTGTATATTCACTGTCTTGCTTGAAAAATGTGAAGATTTTATTTGCTATTGCAAAACAGACGTCGGTAGAAAGGATCAAACACCTCTTGCTTTTTAAATTAGGCCTTCCCTTTATTTTGCTTCTCAGTCAATAAATGCTATGTACATTTTAACAAGTAGTAAAATAGTTTAGTACTTTTTTTTTTGCTTCATTTCCTTCTTCATTTATGTAATTTCTCATCATTTAACTCTCAGATTATATTACTGTATTAAACCAACCATACATGAGCCGTCGTTCCTCTTCCTCTGCTCCTCCACAGAGGGCCTGGTGCTTCCTCCAGACCAGCTGAAGGGTCAGCTGGAGTTCCGTGATATATCCTTCGCCTACCCGACCCGTAAGGAGGCTCCTATTTTCCAGAACCTCAGTCTGCTGGTCCCAGCCGGTACCATCATGGCTGTTGTGGGTCCCAGTGGGTCTGGAAAATCAACCCTGGTGTCACTGCTGCTCAGGCTGTACGACACTGATGCCGGTGAGAGCGTGTTTCTTCTGTCATCTCCCTCAGCCAGATACACCAACAACTGCTTAGTCATTAGACACTTCTGACGATGACAAACTTAAAGACTGTCAGGTGGTTGTTTTACCTCTGGAACTGACCTTCTTTCTCCAGGTATCATCACCATAGATGGTCACGACATCAGAGATCTGAATCCCAACTGGCTCAGGAGTCACACTGGGACTGTCAGCCAGGTAATAAATTCATCTTCAACGTGTTTATGTTGAGTGAAGACGGTCTCTGTTTGTCTCACCCTCTCCCTCTCCTCTCCTCACTTCTCTCCCAGGAGCCCGTGCTCTTTTCCTGCTCTATAAGAGATAATATAGCGTACGGTGCAGTGGACCCAGACACTGTGACCACAGAGGACGTCTACAGGGCAGCCAGAGTGGCCAACGCCTATAATTTCATCCAGGCTTTTCCTAAGGGCTTTGACACGGTAGTGGGGGAGAAAGGAGTGCTGTTGTCAGGTGAGACACAGAAGTATGTAAACATGTACTCAATGCAAGAAAGCTTGTGGTGCCAACAGGCTGTTTTCCATCTGTATGATCAGTGTTGGGAAGAATCCTTGTTTACTCCTTTTAAGTTACCTTATTAAAATTCAAATTCATAATATACTTAGTAATGTAAATATTTATTCTCTCTTAACTTAACATTCGAGACTTTTTGACTTTTTTGAAAGACAGTGCTCACTGTTTATTTTTTGTCTTATTCTAACTTTCACTCTTGAGGTATTCTCAGAAGTAATTCTCTGACTTTCTATCATATTTGTATTTAGTTAATTTTTTTTGTCACAGTAGAATTATGGCAATTTTTTCTCTTCTAAACATGAAAAACTATTCTGTCGACCGCTGTCGTGGTCCCATGCATACAGCCAATGCATAGGGTTAGGGTTAGTCTACATGATGAAGCTGTGTGTTTGCTTCTCAGGTGGTCAGAAGCAAAGGATAGCCATCGCCAGAGCTCTGCTTAAGGTGAGTGCAACAACATGCTCATTTTAATGTTTCAGAATAAAGCACAACTCTGGTCGTACCTGTCATCTGCTCGTAAACGCTTGTCATCCATTTATCAGTTCGTAAGGACAGGAAGTGGGTGTTCTTGTCGTGCTATAAAAGTAGCTTGAAATGACCATTGGAACCAGGGTCCACACAAGGCCCGGAAACTTTTTCAAGGCTCAGTTTGGTTGAGGTTACTGGTGATTGGGCAATAGCTGAGAAGCTTATTACGCGTATGAATTTGGGGGCCAGGGACCCTGGCCATACTAAATTATTGAACACATAT
The DNA here is from genome assembly GCF_039877785.1 of Chaetodon trifascialis. Taxonomy (NCBI): domain Eukaryota; kingdom Metazoa; phylum Chordata; class Actinopteri; order Chaetodontiformes; family Chaetodontidae; genus Chaetodon; species Chaetodon trifascialis. The sequence continues at coordinate 18,733,021 of NC_092056.1, forward strand.
ATCACATTAACCTCTGCACTGAATAGAACCGCTTCTCTTTGGTGAGCTGTCTGATGTCAGATGGTCGGAACAATGACGATGCTCCTCCCAGCTGGTTTTCCAGTGTTGAGCAGAACTGAGTCTTTGCAAGAGTCAGTTTTGAAAAGAGCTGCTGTCAGTTGTGAGTGTTTGCTTTGTAGCTCAATGATTTCATGTTGTAGGTTGTCATGCAGATCAGCTGACCCCACATTACACATCGAAGCAAATATGTTCAGTTCATTTAGTTTACTTTTCATGTCCTGAATCCTCTCTCCAAACGCCTGGAAGGAAGGAGGCTTCACACTCAGCAGCAGATTCAGATGTCAGAGCAGGCTTTAGCTCTTGCAGATTAGGAAAATGTGCCCTGTTTCCGCTTTCCAGTTGTCACCTGCCACAGCTTTCATTTCACTTCAGATAATTTCACATTTGAAAGCAGAGAGCTGAGAAGCTGCTGGAGCTCGCTCTTGGACAAAGTCTCCTTCTTAATGAGCTTCTAGCTTCTTAAATATTAGCTCGCTCACCACAAAACCGATGAATGTGGTCTTGTGAAAGCTGCCTGTTGGGCATCCAAAGAGTGTTAACTTTATCCACACGAGTTTGTCCTGGCAGCGCATCCAGTTAAATGTGATTGCAGCTGTAATGACTGTTGAGTTTGGTCCCACACAAACTAACTTAGACCCACTGGCTTGTCTTTTACTTCAACAGCGAAATGTTTGTCCATTTCTCTTGAAAAGTTCTGCATCCACTTGCGTGTTGTTGACCGGCGCTGTGATGCATTGATGTGATATCAGCTAGTCAGCGTGTGTTGCTTTCAAGGACCGCTTGGAAGAACGCGTTAGTCTTCTGTTCTGTGTTGTTTTCTTTATTGCTGAAAAAGTAATTGCTTTTTTTGTATTTATGAATTGCCTCTCAGGGCAGATCAAACGGTCTCAGTTTAAGTATACGGCTTGGAGGCTAGGGCTTCCCCACCCTTGGTCATTAGCATTATCAGATGAGATAACAGATGTCATATTTGTTTTCTCTCTCCACAGAATCCTAAGATCCTGCTTTTAGACGAGGCTACCAGGTGAGAAAGACTGAAACGTGATAAATGAATTGTTTCAGAAAACAAAACTCCTTAACTTGCACTACTTATGCAGCACTGCAGCCCTGCAGATTAAAATTATGACGATAGTACTGCCTTGTACTGTATTTTATTGTGCTGGTAGAGACACATCTTAGGTCATTTTGTTGAAGAAAATCCTAAACGACCATCTGTCCTCAGTGCATTGGATTCTGAGAACGAGTTCCTGGTCCAGGAAGCCTTGGAGCGTCTGATGGAGGGTAAACGTCTCTGTCTTTGTCTTTGAAGCTGCATCCACTTACGAAGAATTGTTGTTTTGGTTTTCACTCCTGAGAGTCTCTGTTCCTCCCGTTTTATCTCCTGCCCTTTTCCCCCAATCAACAGGGAGGACAGTCGTGATCATCGCTCACCGTCTATCTACCATCCAGAATGCAAACGCTGTCGCTGTGCTGGACCAGCGGCGTGTAGCCGAGTGCGGCCAACACACAGAGCTGCTAGGCAACAGGCAAGGATTGTTCAGAAAACTGATGGAGAAACAGGCGTTTCTACAAGAAGAGCAGAAACAGGCACTTCGCTGAGAGGAAGAGGGTGAAATTGTTAGGTGAGGTCAGAGGCTGGAAAAAGCCTGGCTTTGCTCCCGGTGGGAGCACAGGGCAGAGGGAAAAAAAAAAGATATTGCCTGGAATGGCTAGAGATAGATAAAAGGTGAAGGAGAGCAGAACTTTGTACAGGACTACAGATGAACTTTAGAAAGAGAGGAGATCAGAAAGCTATTAGGAAATGTAATGGGAGTGTCGTTTCACTGCTGACAGGAAACACACAGAGTGATCCACATTGAAGACCTAAGAGCTGAAACATGGATCAGGCAGTTCTTAGAGATGCTTTATTTTGAAAATATCTATTTCTACACTGACAGACGAGGACAGAATAAGAGGCTGAGAATGACAGGACACATGAAGCTCATAGACAACATGGCACTTGTTGAATCACTGTCGCTACTGTAGGTTTGGGAAAATTCTGTATTAAATAGTTCAGGCGTACGGGAGAAATGTGACCGTCATCCCCTGCTATGGGACTGTAGTCTGATATCACTTCATGATTTTCATAGCCAAACCAAAAACAGTCCAGGATGATGTATACAAAACAGCTAAATATATATTTGTTTATGAATTTGTGTCTATTTATTATTGAGTTTTTAAACTTGAAGCTTAACCTGAGAGCCTTTTTATAGTCATTTTAGAGCTTGAACAAGCCAAATGAAGCAGCTATTGTGTTGTCTACACTGTGTTGTGAAACAGGACTGAACACTGTTCTGATCTGAGGAAGGATGCACATTTGTCATGAACCATATTCGTGATTGAAGTCACAGCTGAGGTGCTACGCATCTAAAAAGCATGACTTCACTTCACTCTCTAGTCTTTCTTGCTTTGGGTTTAATTAACTACCATCTTCGTGTCTAACAAAATAAAACGTGCACAGTTGCTTGAGGCCTGTTGAACGGCTTCCGTTCTGGCTGACGTTCTGCTGCTCTCAGGGATGAAGGGAACAGGAGACGTGTCATCAAGAGTCAGTCTGTGATTGCCTCGTCTTTTGGTCTTCTGAATGTCACACAGTGCAAATCAGTATGTAATCTATCAGCTGTTAATATTCTTTTTAAAAACAGAAACTGACAGTACGACTTAACTGTGTGCAACATTTGGGACTGTATGCTGTTCACTGCTGTGTCTGTCAGTCTGTGACATGTCTGCCCCCCCCATGCCGTGTGCACTGGTAAGTGTTTATATGATATGCACTTGGCCTGCATTAAATTCTATATAAACAGTTCTGTTAAAGCCACCTACATGTTAGCCACAGAGCTGGGGTGTCAGCTAAATATTACAGCTGGCCTGGAGCGCCTGACTAAGAGGTAATGGCTTTCCTCAGTAAATATTTGGATGGTAAATGTCAACCTTACTGCTCAGGGGGAGTCTAGACAGGTTTGCTAAGCCAGACATGCAAATGCCCTTAACATGAATTCAACACGGCTGTAAAGGTCGGGAGAAACTACTAAATTCATCTATATTTGCTCAGATCAGTTTTGATTGTGTATGTAAATTTCACATCGTTTTACAACAAGGAATCATATTACTTATGGTTAGATAGGCTTGATGAACTACAAACTGTGGTTATATGATGTTTGCCGTGGGTCAGATGTTTGGCGGGTATCTGATAAGAGGCTCCGAGCAACAAGCAAGACAAATAAACTATACTGGATATCCATGTACAAATATTTGAGATGATCAAATCAGTCTCCGATTGATTAAGTTGAAATTACATTCCTGCATTTCTGTTGCTCTAAAACAGAAGTCAGACAGTAGGTGGAGGAGCGCTCTGTCACATGAATTACATCAAATTATTGCCTTTGACTGGAATGACAAGACTGCAAGCTTGTGTGCTTTTCTCTGAGGTTTAGGCTCGATTTTGTTTTTATTTGTATGTTTCAGTTGTTGTAAATGGGGTTAGAAACTTGAATTAATGTGAATGTAACTTTGTTTACAATTTGAAGTCAGTGATGTGTAGAGATGGTGCATTTCAACAGAAATGAGAAGGACTCGGTCTTGATCCTATTTTAATGAGGAGCAGTGTCAGGATTAACTGATGCAACGCTGATCGTTGGGAAAAGGTTGTTTGAATAGCCGACTAATGTTGTTGTGTATGATAGTAATCACGTTCTGCTTATATACATTTTGGGGTATTATATATTTATTACAGAGTATAGACTGAATGGCAGGAGAATATTTGCTCTGTTTCAGCTAACATATTCATTATGAGCTGATGTATCATGGACAGTTTATGTTCAATGTTTTCTTTTTTGTTGTTGTTGTTTTCTTATTTCACCCTAAAGGGAAGTGGTTTGTACTCCACTCACTACAAATTTCATTTCTTCACATCATGTTCGTCTTCATGTCAAAGTTACCTGCCGTGATCACAAAACTCTGCCCAATCAGATGAAATGTAAGGAATATAACAAATCACATAAGACTGCTGGAAGTTTCTTTAACATATATGGAATAAATTTTTAACTATTTTTGTGGTTGATAAATTATTAAACTTCTATATAAAGGTAAATAAAGTGAGATAATTGGTTTTATTTGTGGGTTTTGTTTGGGTGCTCGTCCTGTTTTGGGACATACACTGAATTAAATGGCTAAAAAAAAATGTGGAATTTCTTGTTTGTTTGTTTTGTTTGTTTGTTTGTTGTTTGTCAAGTTGAAATTGTATTCCATTGTTTGAAGGAGTTGGATAGACCCTAACCATAATCAAAACGACCAAACTTAAATCACCATTTGCCTGTAGTGCCGCTAAAAGTGATGGGGAGAGGACACACATTCAATCCCATCTGTATCACTGGATTATATTTAACAGCTTGTGCCAGATCTTACTCACTCATTCAGCTAAACATAGGACATTTTTGACAACACATTAACTTTTCTTTACAATCTACCTCAGGAGTAACTGTGTGTGTCTCCGTCAGGCTGTCAGTAGGTGGAGCTGCTGCTTCACTTCTTGAGCTGCTGCCAGGCTCAGAGGTGTTCACTTCAAGTCAGTGGGATTGGTGTTCATCCAGTCCATCATACCTAAATAAAACTTGATGATAGTGATCGGAGTAATGTGTGTTCAGCTGTTGGTGGGTTGTGTTGACAGTGTGGTGAGCTGGACTCCACACATTGTCCCATCCGCTGGCACACAGAGACAGATCCAGGCAAAGCAGTCGATGAATGCAATGATTTGATTCATTCTCCCTTGTAAGTGCATGTTGGGGCAGGTTAAGAGTCTATCAAGTTCAATCAAGTACACATCAACCAGTTTGTTTAAAATCATGTTCAGCTGTGTGATAGATGAGTGGTCACAGGCGCAAGAGAAAAACACCAGTGAAATGTTTTAGGAATTATCCTCTCCCTTTACACATGTTCATTCTGGACTTGTTGACAGTATATGATGATGATAAGTTTAGGGACTTTTAATCTAAGCTGTAAACCTTTGAGCCGGTGTTCTCCTTTAAAACTAACGCCTCCAGCAGAGGCAGCAGTTGTGCTCTTGTTCTACAGAGGATGGCTCAGCGGGCTCATGCAGCTGACCAGGTGCCGCTCAGCCCTGCTTAGGTTTCCAGTTCCAACTCCATGTGCTGCAGCTCCCCTCACTGTTCTCTGTATCTACCCTGGGCTATTTGAGGAACTACTGGAACTGACATTCTGACCCTTTTCGGCCTTACACAGCAAAGTGAAGGGATGGGATGGAAAAGCCTTGTTTGTTCATGAGACATAATCCAAAATGCATCTATTTAGAAAAAGATTTTGGTCAATCGTGCCACACCACCATGATTGGTTGGATGCAGAGGTTTATCAGTGGACAGTCTTTGGCCTTGGAAAGCAGATGTAGCGTAATTTAAAGTAAATTTAACTGCTGCTTCACAGGAACAATAGCATATTATGTTTTCTATCAACAGTCTTATTGGTCAGGAGTTATTCTCCCAGTTGTTATTCTCCGTAGTAAAACAGCTTCAGCCCACCTCCTCTTCTCCTTGTCAGCCATGAAGCAGAAACCAAACACCTGCAGCTACTACAAATGAAATGAATGGCTTTTTTTTTTTTTTAAACTGTACAAGATGTTTGGATTGTCTTTGGACATGAGTGGCCAAGAGGCATGCTGTCTAACACCTCTCATTTCACTGTGTCTTGTTTCTCCTCATTATAAGCATTACAGAGCAGCATTAGAAAGCAGTGCACAGTCAGCGAGGACCTGATTTATGCAGCACATTATGAAGAGAATGAAGCTAAACAGGAAGAGTAAATGTGTCCTGAAGCTTCATGGGGTCAAATCACACAGCTCGCCAAAACAAATGTTCACATTTTTTTGTCTTAAAACCAAAAGAAAGTCAATGTACATTTGGACACCTGACACATTGAAGACAAACTTGAAAAAATAAGAGCCTAAGCACTTTTACCTGTCAATTTACAAAATCCTCAGCAGTATCAGTATCCTCAGACTTTCTTCACTGTTACACATGAGAACCTAATTAATATCTCCAACAAGACTCCTGTCTGCTCTTACTTTAAAAAAAAAAAAAAAAGTCTACTGTACATGCTGCAGGGGAGCCACAGTTGCTGAGCACTGCGCCCCACTTAAAAAGGCAGGCGACTCGTATACAGCCAGTGTATTGGGTCCAGCGACTGAATGCCGAGGCTTGTGCTATTCTTACTTCCTCTGACACTCTCACCCTCTGTGCTCTCATGAGGGTGAGAGAGAGATGACTGAAATAAAAATCCAACTGAATAGGCAGCAAGGTACCATGACAACTGAGCATGCTATTACAAAAAGAATGAAAATCCATTTGTCTACTACTTCTCTCGCTTTAATTTCACTGGCTAGAACACTGTCATGTGATCATTACAACTCTCAGTTTAAAAAAATACTCTACTTCAGAAAAAAAAAAAAACCTCTCCTTGTCCAAAGTCTCTCCTCAGCTGGCTCGGTTTCATACCTCTGACAAACTGAACTCATGTTTTCTGCCACCTGCTGCTCTCGCCCTTTCACCTCCCTCTTTCTCCTCCCCTTCCCCAAGTAGCCTCTCCAGGAGACTCCCTCAGCTCGCCTCCCCCTCGCCCCTCTGACCTCCCCTCCTGTCCCTCCTCGACAACTGCCAGCCCCTTTACATTTTAGGCGTTTCACGGGCCCTCTGATTCCAAAACAGCTCACAACAAGTGCATAAAAGTAGCTCTACCTTGCTCTGCAGCCCCTCCACCCCCTGACCCCCTCACACAACACACACACAACACACACACACACGACCCTTGATGCGCACTCTGAATCCATGCAGCCCCCCTCATTTTCACTGGATCTCCCTCTCGACTTCGAAGATTTTCCTCCCTCCCTCTTCTTACCCTGTTTTTCTTGACATATTAATGAACCACTGAGGATTCCCCCTCACAGCTTGTATTGCTTCAGTGTTCAGTTTATGTATTTCCAGTGCAGAAACAATATTCTGTGGAAACTCACATCGTCAACACATGCAACTTTATGTTACAGCTTCACCAACGATACCTGATTAAAATACCTACAGGAGGCATAAAAGTCCAGCTGGCTCATTCACTTTTGTCTTCCTCTTGTCCTTTTCCATAAACTTGCGCGTTCATGCGTAGTGAATATTCTCTCCAACTGCTTGGAATCCATACTGAAGCTTTCTGTCACTGCTATAATGAGAATCCAGGTCATGAGCTATATGTCAACATGTCTCTGCGGCCACATGAAGCCAGCTTTAGGTTATGTTTGAGAGCACGATATATGCAAGTCACTTGTTTGTACCAACAGTTTTGACCTGCTCTTTTTTAAATCAATATTTCTTCAATATCTGTTTTGCCTTTTGTGATGTAAGGGAATGCAAAGTTACATTTTCCCACGTGTTGTTATATGCATTTCATAATGCCAATGCAGATTGTTTTTATCTCAACCTCTTCTTTATGTTCTTGCAACATTAGTTTCTTTCAGCGAGGAATCCCCACTTGTCACCCAGTGCCATTAGAATTTTTAGATTGTGTGTGTGTCTCTCATCTGAGTGTTGACTCTTTTAATTGACCAAATCAAGCATATTTTATCTCTCTACCCCTTTTGATGTATCTTTTTCTGTACATTTCTCCCCATTAATCTGCCATTCCTTTACTCCCATTGAGTTTATTATAAGCTCTTGGCACCTCCTCTTCTGGTCTCTTATACCACAATCTCAAACATCCATGTGCATGCATGTACACACACTGAGTTTCTGTCTGTTTCTCTCTCCTACATGCACACATGCACACATGCACATGTGCAGAAGTACATTAGCCCCCCCACCCCCCACCCACCCACCCAGTAGAGTTATAATTAATCCAACTGCTCCGGTGACAGAGCTGAGTAGCCCCTACAGATAAGGTTTCAGCTGTTGGCTGTTTCAGTGGTTCTCTCCTTATTTATTCAAAAAGATTCAGACAGATCTGTGTGCATATCAGGCCATGTGGTCTGCAGAAGAGCAGAATGAATTAAACTGATTGTGAATGCGTGTGTGGAAAAAAAAAAGTCTTCTGTTGGGTGTACAAGTGTTGCATAATTAAGAAACTGGATTCCAGCTGGCAAAGAACAGGATCGTCTGTGCATAATCACCAGTAATCTTTAGAATGAGTCATTGTTATCTTAACATGTTATACTTTCATAAGGCAGAAGATGAAGAACAAAATGCAAAAAGGCCTCCAGTTTCCTACTCATGACTCATTTTTATGCAGGCTGGGGTCAATCAAGCTACAGCATTTAATGCAATCAATTACAAATAGTCTGTTTCGAATTTCACTACTGAAATGTTGTGAGTGGAATGATGAAGCACACACATCGAACTGTTCACACAGAAAATGGTCTTCCTCAGCTTTTATCAAATAATTCTGTGTTTTCTTGTATCGATCATCATCATAACGTGTATTGAACACTTAATTGCCACTTTCCAGCTGCATCACTCTTCCTGGTTGACCTGTCACTCAGTAGTTCGGGCCCTGGCTTTCTCTGTGGTCTAAATCTGTTCAGATGAGGGCAGCATTTTCCCATTTTAAGGCTGGATGATACCTACTAGTAGCAAATCTATAACCCTGGTTGGCGTCTCCCCCAGAAAACCCCCCAGTGGCCCGCGCGCTCCTTATACGGACCTCGAGGTGGGATCGCGACGCTCGATGGGAGGTCAAAGCGACAGTTCCATATATGGCGCACGCTCTCTCCTGGTCGGGCGCGCGCAGCGTCACTCCTGATCCTCTCCTGGATCCTGATGGATGGAGCTCCCTCTTTCCTTAAGCGAGGCGCGCCTCCTTGCTGCGCCCCTCCCTCCTCCCACTCCTCATCCTCGGCCTGTCAGCGTCCTAATATGGCAGAGGGCCGGGATGGGGGCCAGTGCTGAGGTTTGTGAATGGTGGAGGCTCAGTATATAAGGTGGACAGGCAGCACAGAGGACTGTAGCTGGTTCAGCAGCAGCACTGGTTGGGTCATTCTCTCCGAGCCGCAGACACTCCCTTAAGGTAAGACCCTATAGGACCGGCCACTCCTGAAGCCGCACATCCAGGTTGGGACATCAGACTAGGCCGTAACCAGAACAACATTGGAGCATCTGCTGGAGCAGAAGTTAGGCAGGACAGCCAGGGACAGGACGCCTAGGACCAGATACTACTGGAAGCAACATGGGCAATTCCTTTGGAGGATAGACTAGACTGTAGGAGCCCTGAAACAGAAGGAGAAGGCAACAATTTGTAAATAATAGGCTGAGATAGCATAGAAATTCAGTGCTGGACAAGAGAAGCTCTTATCTGAACTGTCAGGTCTGAGGACCGTGGATAGGTACATGGGTAGATAGAAAAAGCAGAGCAGACTGACTTCAGCATCTTCAGAGGAGTAACACTGAATCCTGAAGGTGCTGATGCAGCAAGACGCAATGCGCCTTCAGATCAGTTAAAACCAGGATAGTTTACCTGAAAAAGGTGATGATGTGTCAAAGACAGTGCTTGTAGATTTCACTGAATATTAGACCACCTTAGATGTTTGATTTTGCTCAGGTTCACGCTCACCAAATTAGAATAATATAAAGATCAATTAGTCGAGACTCGTCAAATATCTGAAGAGAATAAGTCGTTTAGTTCTATATTGTTCACTTTCAATGTGATTTTTTAGGTTTATGCAGGCTTAAACGCCATGCGTAATGGCCAGGTGTCAGTGTGCCATGTGCACATTTAGCGCAAGACATGGCCCTGAGCGTGCTCCAGTACACATTGAAATAATTTTAGTCTTTTAATCTTCATAATTAAGTGTGAGCTTTCAAGAAACAAACGGCTGAAACACAGTAATCCTTTAAAAGTTTTTTTTTTTATTATTTTTTTGTCACATTCAGTTTGTATCGCCGTGTGAATTTAGTGATCTGAACTCTTTTTTTTCCTCCGCTCCTCTCTTACAGAAGCCATCATGTGTGACGACGATGAGACTACCGCCCTTGTGTGCGACAACGGCTCCGGTCTTGTGAAGGCTGGCTTTGCCGGAGACGATGCCCCCAGGGCCGTGTTCCCCTCCATCGTCGGCCGCCCCCGTCACCAGGTAAACAGCAGAGAAAATCCTCATACAATATAAAAAGCTGCGAATTGGAAAACAGGATTGTAGTTAATGAAAACGAAAATTCTCAGTTACAGAAATAATTACACCTCAGCCAATTCATTTTCCAATACAGAAAAATACAGTTTACACAAATTTTACAACAAAACTGTCCATTTGTTCAGGCAGGTGTACAATATTTTGGCTGAGGCATCCCATTGGAGTGAAAAACGTATTCAACTGAGATTTTAATACTTTAGTTTATATCATATTTAGTGTTTTGAGCGATTAGATGGTGGAAGGTTAGCTGATAACAGTGTGGCATTGTGTATCTTCAGCCGTGTAATTTTGGCTCCGTTTACCAGCAGCAATGTGGCCTTTAACTCTTTGAGACTAAATTAGTCACAGAAGAAATGACAGTCACACAATTGCTCTGTGTCTGTCTCTCTGTGACCCACACTGCTATTTGGCACATTCGCGCCATGATCAACATGCCTTTGGCACTACACACTAAAGACTTTAATCTAGCCAGAAGAAGGTCATACCTCTGTTTGGATTATTTGACATAACCTCTCTATTATCTTGCCCTCTCCTCCCCCTTCAGGGTGTCATGGTCGGTATGGGTCAGAAGGACTCCTACGTCGGCGACGAGGCCCAGAGCAAGAGGGGTATCCTGACTCTGAAGTACCCCATTGAGCACGGTATCATCACCAACTGGGACGACATGGAGAAGATCTGGCACCACACCTTCTACAACGAGCTGAGAGTGGCCCCCGAGGAGCACCCCACCCTGCTCACTGAGGCCCCCCTGAACCCCAAGGCCAACAGAGAGAAGATGACCCAGATCATGTTTGAGACCTTCAACGTCCCAGCCATGTATGTGGCCATCCAGGCTGTGCTGTCCCTGTACGCTTCCGGTCGTACCACTGGTAAGCTGACAGCATCAAACAGCTGCGGCTCGCAGCACGGATGCAACCTCCTAAATATACATACATACATACAGAGAGAGAGAGAGAGAGAGAGAGAGAGAGAGAGAGAGAGAGAGAGAGAGAGAGAGAGAGAGAGAGAGAGAGAGAGAGAGAGAGAGAGAGAGAGATACAAATAGGCAGACGCCTTGTTAATGTAACTGATAAACTTATGTAACAACCACAATACATTATAATCATTTAGCTGTTGATGCGCCGATCCCGCTTTTGCGCACAACATTTACGCACAGTCGACCAGCCTTTCTGGCACTGTTTATGTTTTTTCATAGCTCGTATGATATATACATTAAGTATGTATTTGTAAATCGTCCTCCGTGCACACACTTTAGCCACACATATACGCACAAGATTGAAATGTTTTACGTATTTTGTCACCTGGACTTTACTAAACTCCCGCCTTGCCTCTCTTCAGGTATTGTGCTGGATGCTGGTGATGGTGTGACCCACAACGTCCCAGTCTATGAGGGTTACGCTCTGCCCCACGCCATCATGCGTCTGGACCTGGCTGGTCGCGATCTTACCGACTACCTGATGAAGATCCTGACTGAGCGTGGCTACTCCTTCGTTACCACCGGTGAGGAACTTGCTCCAATAGCAGAGCACCTGAAAGAAAGAAGCAAATCATCCGCCGCGACCACTTTTTAGGCCGGCACTTTATAGCAAAATAGAACCTAAATGACTATCATAACTTCACATTTCCTTTACCAGTAGTTTTTGGGAAAATATGCTATACTTAACAACTAGATCTGACAGCAGCCTTACGAACAACAATAACAACAAAGATTCACGTACCATTTAATGACAGTTTTGCGCAAAGACAAAGGCTAAAAAGTGTGTCATTTAATATCAGAAGCAGACATTTTTCTGCTTCAGATGTTTCTGTAACTTCATGTAACTTTCGTAGTTCAGCCTACTGACTTAGTTTTGCCATTACGCACACGGTGTCTGCGCTCTCGGCTCTTTGAATAATATCTCATCAACTTGTCCCCCCGCAGCCGAGCGTGAGATCGTGCGTGACATCAAGGAGAAGCTGTGCTATGTGGCTCTGGACTTCGAGAACGAGATGGCCACCGCTGCCTCCTCCTCTTCCCTGGAGAAGAGCTACGAGCTTCCCGACGGTCAGGTCATCACCATCGGTAACGAGAGGTTCCGTTGCCCCGAGACCCTCTTCCAGCCTTCCTTCATCGGTACGTCAGATAATTCCTCATTCTTTTTCATTAACGAACAGCATTGGAAATACTGTGGCAACCTGGAAGCCCCTCCCCCTCTAAACACTTGTCCCTCTCACCTGACTAGGTATGGAGTCTGCTGGCATCCATGAGACCGCTTACAACAGCATCATGAAGTGCGACATTGACATCCGTAAGGATCTGTACGCCAACAATGTGCTCTCTGGTGGTACCACCATGTACCCTGGTATTGCTGACCGTATGCAGAAGGAGATCACTGCTCTGGCCCCCAGCACCATGAAGATCAAGGTACATAATATAACAACAAAAGCATTACAATTTATCCCAAACTAGGAAGGTTTTACGCATGAATCGATAATTACGCACAAGAATCTACTGAACAAATGATATGAGTACTAAGCCCTGGCACTTTGCTGATCGACTTTCTCCCCCTCCTTCTCCTCCAGATCATTGCCCCTCCCGAGAGGAAGTACTCCGTCTGGATCGGTGGCTCTATCCTGGCTTCCCTGTCCACCTTCCAGCAGATGTGGATCTCCAAGCAGGAGTACGACGAGGCCGGCCCCAGCATTGTCCACAGGAAGTGCTTCTAAATCCTCCATCTTCTCCTTCATCTCCATCAATTACACCACCAGCTATCTGGAGATCAAGCGAGAAGGAGGATCGACCTCTGCGGCACAGCAACACTCTGCTGTCAATGGACTTTCTGTCTGCGCTGTTGACATTTATATGCATTTTGTTATCCTTTCAAAATTTGCATATTTTATAGCTGTCTGTTGTCTGTGTTGCACGGAGAGAGGCTGTGAAAGACCATCACTGAACCATGCATCCATCCAAAAAACTTTAATAAAAAAATAACAACAACATGTTGCCCAACACATGTGAATGTAAGTGTATATACATATTGATAATTTATTAAAGTCCATTATTTGGTATTTCTGATCCTGGTTGGTTTTTCTATTAGAGGGAGGGTAGTGAGAGAGGATTAAAAAACAACAGCTTTAGTTGAAATTGCAATGGAAATACTGGGATGTTGATGATTTGAAACATTTAAAAGGTGCAAATCAAACATTTCCCTCCATAGCCATACAAATGCAATTCCATCGGGAAATTCAATATTTAGGAATCCAGCTTGGAAAAAACAAAAACGAAACCATTAGAACTATTAAAGCCAGGAGAGGCTTGTCTCAGCTACTTGACAAAGCCACTGTATGACACACACTGCCGCTATCCCCCAAACTAATCAGCTGATCAGGTAGAAGGAGAAGCTCATAAAGGTCTATGGGGGCGTTTTCACGGCACCCTGTGTAATGGATGGGTGAGAGACAGGTTGTCTCTCTGTGTCCCATGTGCTGATGGTTGACGGCTGCTGGGTGACAGAGGTAGTGAAAGGCACGCCACCAAGCTCCGACAGTCGGAGTTTGACTTGCCAGGAATGTGCCCGGGCAGCAGCAGCAGCTCCGCTTTAGACCGAGTGGATCAGTAGCATGGGACACCCGACACCCGGCTCTGAATCCCGTTGAGCTGCCTGCCCTGCGCAGCCCCGACCCCCCAGACCATCTTTAGACAAAACCAGACCCAGCGGGCATCTCCGCAGTCCTACCTTATATGCATAGAAGCTCATCAGGTTGTGTGGGTGTGGAGTTAGGGTCCGAGCTTAGTGAGACAAAGGGGCGTGCTGGGCGCGCACCACCCTGGGCCCACATCATTGACACCACCCCACTGACCTGCTATGTGACCTAAAATAAGACAGCCCTTTTTATTTATTTATTTATTTATTTTATTTTATTTTTTTTGGTACCCAAGGTTTCTCAACCTCCTCTCGAGCAGTTAGGACTACAAAAGACAAACTTAAACGTATATATGAATATTCAGCTGCAATTAGTTGCAGAGTAAAGCGCTTCAGCATAATTTAAGACGCAACAAGTTACTTAATTAAGCCCTTTGAATCTGTGCATGGTGGCTGAACACAATAAAACAGAGTCTTTTAATTCTATTTTACCATCCGATAGAGACCATTACCAGACAAATGGCTCATAACCACTTTGACCGCATTCCTGACATCACTGCCGGGACCACCTGTTGCGGGTGTGTTCAGTGTTCAGGGGTTTTTTTTGTTTTTGTTTTTTTTAAACGTCTTGAAGCGGGCGGAGCTAAGAGACGCAGCCTGTGATTACAACAGCGCCGAGGACGCCATCTGTCCTGCTCTGCTTCCGTGAAATCCGACCCCAGTGTAAGTATATTTACCGTACATAAAATTAGACTCTTACAGCCCTGGATTTCTGCTGTCAGGCCTCTGACTGTGGTAGACGAGAGTCGATGGATTGTCAGTGAGATTTTAGGCTGCGTTTAGGCGTATAATTATGTGCGTGCGCTGACAGGTGATTATACGCACTCCGTATTACCGTATGTTCAAAACACATCTATAAATGACACGGGGACATTTGTTATGATGATTTGAAATGGAGCAACGAGCTTCTGATTGATCAATACATTTATATTTGTTACAATGCAATAGCCTAACATGATACAGTCCGTGATGACAATTTAATACAATTTTTTTTTTTTTTTTGATCGATCGGATACAAAAATATCATATTCCAGCAACAAGGAAATAAGATTGCAATGATTTGCAGGGAAATTGGTTTTAGAGGCTGGAGAGTTTTCATACATACAGTGATTCCAGCTGACCTTTAATTTGGAGTATTCAACAGTCGCTTACATCGCTGGAGCCAATCAGAGGATGGAATGGCAGTTGCGTCATCACGTTCAAGAGATTTCTGCAGTTGGCTTTGTAACGGTCAATCAAACTCTCATTCGCCATTTTCACAGTAAAACGCCGACCGAGTTTGCGGCGCAGGTGTTGCAGTGTGTGTGATTCCCTAAAAACTAGATTTTTATCTTCACCCCTGGCGCTGAGCGAGGCGAGCCAGCCATGGGTGTCCCGAACCAATCCCTGCACGGATAGAGGAGGAAGTGGGCGGGTTGTTTGACCCGGGGAAGCCTCGAGCTGCTCTACCATTGGTTTTAACTGTCTTTACATTATGGTTTAAATGTCTGGCGGTGTGACCAAACGTGAACGAACAGCGCGTGAGGAATAACGTCGCGGCTTGTGTTTTGGAGGCCTTTGTTTAAGCTTCTAACAGTGTTTTGGCAACGTACTACATATTTCTTATCTCACAGAGCTGTTGTGCCTGTGTAACAACGTTAGCCTTTGATAGAGTTCGAGTTTTTCAGCTTTGTGGTTCGTCTTTGGTTTTCACTTCAAAGAGCGACAAGATGGTGACTAAGAGGATCCGCTCGGAGTACATGAAGAAATTCAAAGACCCCAAATGGGAGACGTACACTAAGTGTTACGAGGAGATGCTGAGGTACAGGCTGACCCGCAGGCTGCTGGAGCACACACACAACCCCTGGTTCTGGAGTGGCTCCGACACTGATTCAGACTCTGGGGGAAGAAGCCCCCTTCCTCCCAGTAAGAACCAGGTGCGCGCTGAGACCAGCAGGGACCGGACAGAGGCCAAGCTGGAGCAGTGTGAGGGGGCGAGGATGGACAGAGCCACAGCGGCTGTACCCAGGCTTCCCCTTCAAGAGGAGGAAGAGGAGGAGGAGGAGGAGAATGTGTCAGCTCTACAGTCTGCAGCCCATGGTAAAAAATGAGTCATGAATATGATTGAAACACTGGAGAACACATTGGCGTGCATGTACCTTACCATATGATGACATCCAGGCTCACAGCGTGAAGGTGCCAGAGAGACAAGAGCACCAGAGGAGGAGAGAGAGGAGCAGAGAGCCGGCAGCAGAGGCAGCAGACAGCGAACAGCCCCGCGCAGGGAGCACAACAGAGGTAATTCAAAGATGGAGTCAGAATGAAGAGATACATGTCAAAGAGAGGCTGAAGCCTGGAGCGCCATGCTGATGTGAGCAGAAGGGAAGAACAATAAGGGAATATCATTTAGCTGAAGCTTTTGTGCGACTGCTTGTGTTCAGACAACATTTATTATTTGAGACTTTGGTTTCTTAAATGAAAAGCAGATTTTGCAGGAAAACGTTTGTAATACTCCATGTTTAGATACATCTTTGTAGTATCAGTACTGACACTTCTATCAGCACTGGTGTCACAGCAATTCAAATGATACTTAGCCTGAGCAAAGAGAGTTTCAAGCTAGGAGTCCTGCACATTGATGAATAAATCCAGCATCATAGCAATATTTCTTTCTCCAAGAAAGTTACTGTATGTACATTTGTATCTATTGCCATTATCAGTCAGAATGATTCTTTAACAGCTAACAGACTTGATCCTCCATCTTAACTTTCTCTGCTCTTGGTTTTTTAATGCTGCTTCGTCTTCTCTGCTTGTAGAGAGGGACATGGGTGGACCACAGCAGAGTAAACCCCCCACATCCTCAAAACAATCCCAGCGGGTCAGGCCTGCTCCGGCACGGCAGCCCAGGGAGGACAGTAAGGACAGCAGACATCCTTTTGCTCTGTACGGTTCAGGAGAGAAGGACGCAGACATCGCAGGCAGGAAGACACACAATGTTGGCCCTGCAGCTTCCACGAACGAGGTCATCATTCTGTCTGTCGCTCTGTAGATCTGTCTGTGGCAAGCTGAAGAAACTGACAGCGATCTTCATTTTCCTTGTAGATCCATGAGTCAGCTCTACGTGCAAAGACCAGGCGGGAGGTGGAGCGTCTGATCCAGACCCAGAGGACGGAGCGCCGGAGAGCCAAGTCTGCCGATCTGGACAAAGCCAGGAGGCTGGTTCAACCGGAGTTCAACCCCTGGCTCACTGAGTACATGCGCTGCTTCTCTGCTCGCTCCCGATAAGACACACACACACACACACACACACGCACACGCACACGCACACACACACACACACACACACACACACACACACACACACACACACACACACACACACACACACACACACAGCAGAACCTCATACATCAAGGTGATTCCAGCTATACAGAAATAAAGCCATTATTACCCTTCACCCCTGAACTTAAAAAACTCACAGAGGTAGAAGAGAGCACAGGAATCGATATGTATTGCATTCAGGATGTAAACTGACAAAACCTTGAACTTTTAAATTCACAATGTGGCTTAGTGTTTTTTATATAAATCAATTTTGATATATACAAGAAAAGACATTTTGCAGGGTAGAGGTGACTCTCGAAAGAAATCATTTGAAAGTACATTTGAAATGAATTGATACGTCTATCGTAGACAGATATTTTGATGAGCGGAAAATGCAGCCATAGTTTGACGCATTCCCTTTAAAGACAGGCGACATGAAATGTGCCTGTATTCTTCATACAGGGATCAAAGAGCCTTAGTCTCTCACAGGGGTACATGGCACCATGTCTGAAGAGACTCAGCTGCCTTTACAGAACAAAAACTTAGAGATAAAACGTGAGACCACTTACATGAAGAATGTACATACACTTATTATACACGTGTAGACAAAACCTAACAGACAGAGTGTGTATTGTGTTCAGATAATTACAGTTTTTCTCTGACCTTTGCAGCTTTTGATGTGGATAGGCATTTTTCTTTCAAGTATTCAGTGACATACAGAATTATGTCTCTTTAAGACTTTCGCAGCTTTTCAGATCACTTAAACCTGCTCTTGTGGATTGAACGGTTTAACAATTCATGGACTGATCCCAGCTGACTGAGGAAGAAACAGCCACTCACGCTCTGCACTCACAGTCAAACTGTGTGCAAAGACACAGTCTTCAAATAGCTTCCTAACAACACATGTTTGTTGTTTAATTTTTTGTTGTTGTTGTTGTTGTATGTTAATCAATCGATCTGGTGCTATTGCAGTGTGAAAACAGAGGCATCTGACTTTTAAAGCCATTGGATGACTGTGTGACAGTGTGTCTGTGTTATGCATTCACTGTTCAAATGTTTATTGTTGAGGCCAAATGTTTTGATCATCATCGTCCGGGATTATGCTTTAGAACCAAAGGTGACACCATAACAACGATGGACATTAAGATGATGCCTAAGTTACCTTCAGTCAGAAATAAATGAGCACACATTACATGACTGCTCACTGGTTGAAGTAGCAGACGCTTTAAAGCATAACCAAATCAAACAGCACTTTGAGCCATTTGTACAGAATACCTGACTGTAATACCTGTAATTAATCCATATGTTGAATTTGTATATTTGTTTGTATGTTTATGTCTTTCCACCACATTGGGTTTCATCATGGAAACCGTCACTCCTTGTGTCAGCAATGGTGATGAAGTCAGACTTCAGGTTTTTTATTTGTCTTTACACCCAAAATTATTGATGTGAATATTGTGCAGAACAGAGGCTGGGATGATGGGATGCTGCCTGTGCTTTACATTTGGACATTTTAATATTTTTCTAAATATTTGTTTGGTTGTTGCAGCTCTGTGGTCAGTATTACATCACTTGCTTTTGTATTAATTTAGTTTTTCAATGTTTTTAGTCCCAGGAACAGATGTGACATTTTGTGCAATATTATACTTTAGATATTTAAAAGTTACATGTGGTGAACTTTGACAATCTTAGAAAGCAGGACTGGAGCAATATAGCTCATTTCTAAATGTGCATTAGTTCATGAGACCAAACTTCATAGGTTCGATCCTCTTTATACTGTAGAGACATCTCATGTTTGGTGAGGAGTTCCTATACTTGTCATACAATTTTTCTAGGTTTATTATGTAATGTGGTAGTGGTAAATTAAATATTCCTGTATATTGGGATGGACATCCCATTTACAAATTTGCATCACGGGTGATGTAGAAGAAATAGAAGTTATGACCAACAAGTCACCAGAAGTACTGAACTTTTTGAACTTTCTGAATTGATCTAATTTACAGATGAGAAAAAGGATGTAACAATTACAAAATACTGTTAAATTCCATGATACTTTACATTTTAGGCTTTTACTGTGTGTACATATTTTATATGGTTTGAGGGAAAGACTGTTGAGGTTAAGTGATGTGGTGCAAAGCTTTTAATAAATCAATTTTCCACCAGTTTGTTCATCATCAACCGTCCGTGTCTACCAAATTACCTCTGACATCAATAACATAATGGACCATGTCCAAAAATGTGAATTAAACACACACACACAGAAACTGCTGCTATATTTGTAGTACTTTTTATTTTAAAAACATATGCTTTTATCATACACAATAAATTAAAATCCATGATACTCATAATGACGAGAAAAACTGATGTACATAAATAAAAACAAAAGACTTGATGACAAACACAAGACAGCAAACTGACGTGGAGCAGCCAAGCTACTATCAGATCAAATCCAATGTGAAGTAGTTCTGCAGGGTGAAGAGTGCTTAATTTAAAAGTTTAATGACTTGTTTCAAGGGGCAACGATGTAAAAAACATTGAAAACAGAAACATGTTGTATTGCTTAAATACAGCAATGCAAAACACACCTCTAAAACTTCAAACAATTCCCAAAATGCATGTGTTTTTTTGTCAAAAGCTTTATGTCGCTGAGCTGTTTCAAAGCTCAAAGCAGGGGACAAAAAGTATCTTTGGAAATATAAAAACCAAACACACATCAGTTTCACACCTTTGCTAAAACATCAAATGCAATCAGTTGGTATGACCCCACAGCTGCCAGTGAGGCATTCATGTAAACAGGCAACATTTATAAAGGAGACATTAGTCATAACTGGGATGCTTTGGATAAAGAAGTGTGTCACACTGTCAGATAAGTCATTGACCTGAATGCTGAATGAGCCACTGTAACTTTAAAGATGACATGTAACGTTCACACTCCAAATGACTGAAATTAACAGGAAGCCAAATGTGCGTTAAGGATATTTCAGGCTGCCCCCGTCTGCTTTTGTCAATCTATGAGTTTGACCGATGATAAAACAGCATTTTTCCACACAAACGTGTTAGTCCGTAACATACTCCACATCAGCTTGTCCCATTTACAAATAAACATAATCCCTGCAAACAGTACTGCTCATCTATACTGCTTACAAGTCGCCAGTGTAGCTTAATATGATAATAATACAGTGGAGCATGAACAGATGCTGGAT
Source organism: Chaetodon trifascialis (assembly GCF_039877785.1). NCBI lineage: Eukaryota > Metazoa > Chordata > Actinopteri > Chaetodontiformes > Chaetodontidae > Chaetodon > Chaetodon trifascialis. Next base: position 18,753,468 of record NC_092056.1, read on the forward strand.
ATGATTTCTACTTTAATATAATATATCTTCATAATGAAATACTCTGATATTCTGTTTGAGAAAACATGCGTCAACTGTTATATACAGAAACACTGTACAGTGTGTAAGATGCTGTCGGGGGGAAAGAGGAGGGATTGAGAAAGACAGACAGGCAGGGAAACAGGTCAGCAGAGAGAAGGATGGGATGTAAACAATGGAAAGGATGGGGGAAAGGAGGAGCTGATGGAGTGTCATTTGGCAGCAGTGTTGCCGGGATGCATGTTACGGAGAGAGAAAGTGTGTGAGTGAGGAGTGAAAGAGGCACACAGGGAGTGCAAAATGTCAGTAGACCTACAGGCAATCAGAGGAGGTGGGTGGAGAAGGAGAAATACTGTAGTGAGTGATGGTTTAACACGTTTTATTTTGTCTGTTTAACTCAAAGACGCAAAGGTAAGGAAGCAAATTTCCCCACTCGTCCTCTAAGTGGTCCAGATGGGAGAAAGATGGGAACAGTGATCAGTAAGAAAACAAACATGTATTAAACTGAGCAGGTGTGAGGTCAGGCGAGCAGAAAGAAGAGAGGAGGCGAAGATACATACACGTCAGTAATTCACACCCTGATTGCAGGGCTGGGGAGGGTTTGGTCCAATAGTGGAGCAGAATGTTGAAGGGTGGGCGGTCTCTGGTTACCGAGGAGATGCTCAGAGTTCTGTAAGGGGGGCGGGCGAAGCGTGACCAGGAAGTCTTTTGGGCTCTCTGCAGGTGAAGCCATGACAATGAAGGTTCAAAAGGTTCTGAAGGTTCTGTGCGAAGGTCGAAGGACAGAGAGTCACCAGCAGAGCAACCTGACCTGCCCCCTGCCCCCCTCAAACCTGTCTGAAACACGTGCACACACACACACAGGGAGAGAAATAAAACACAACATAGATGTAAGCAGCAATGTCAGATCGACCACCTCCTAAACTCTCCGGAGAAATCTTATTCTGTGGCATCAAACGGCAAACAAACATCACCATCACATGATGCACACACAGTCCAAACACACAGGCACTCTGGCCCCTTCACCTTGTCCGTGCACGTCACAGGGCGCGTCCACTAGCAGCCACACTCCTGGGTGCCCTGAGGCTGAGCGCGGCGAGGAGAGCGAAGCTGTCGTAACGCAGCGTCGCCATACTGGATGCCTGAACCCATCCTCTCTGGATCAAGCTCCCCTGAAAAGGAGAGACCAGATGAGTAGAGAGACAGAGGCGTGAGAGGGTGGGCTTCTCCTGCTCTATGAGAGCTGCTACAGCGCGGGCTCTGGAGTCATACCTAAGCCTGTCGGGATAAGACGGGATTTGGAGTCGTGGATGTGGGTTATAGGTGAGGATGGCAGTTCCTACCTGACTCTATCTTGTTGAGGATTTTCCGAGCACACTGGACAAAGGCCTCTTCAACGTTCTCCCCCGTCAGAGCGCTGGTCTCCAGGAACATCAGCTCTGTCTCACACACACACACACACACACACACACACACACACACACACACACACACACACACACACACACACACACACACACACACACACACACACACGATTTCAGTTGCAGATGCTCCTAGTACACAGTGTTTCAGTTCTGTGTAGTCTTAACAATACAGTCAATTTTAAAAAGTTCCTCCTCAATAAAAGGACAGTGCCTGGAGCTCCCTTCTAGTTAAGTAAGTGAGTTCATCTAGCTATTGTTTGAGGTTTTGAGAGGAATTATCAAAGAATCCCACAGACTGATCCTGATCTTACCGTTCTCCTGAGCAAAGCGTGAAGCCTCCAGGAACGTGACCTCCCTGTCAGCATCCAGGTCCTTCTTGTTTCCGCACAGGATGATGACAATGTTCTGACTGGCGAGCATCCTGGCATCGCTCAACCACGTGGTCAGAGCGTTGTATGTCTCTCGACTGCAGCATACGGACACACGGAGAGAGAGGCAGAGTGACACTTTAGAAAGGAGAGGGAAGCTGTCAAAGCACTTGACACCAAGATAAGCTGAAATCATGTTCTGTGATTGGCTGATTTACCTGGTGATATCATAGACCAGCAGGGCTCCTGCTGCTCCTCTGTAGTAACTCCTGGTGACAGACCTGAGACACACACACAAACACACACCAACACAAATGTTAGCAGTCACATATTGTACGGTAACTTACATTCACCAGAAAAAGCACAGTCTATTTACAATTCTTCCCAATCCTCAAAACAATACGCAATAAAATTAACTGTAAACATTCAAATGAAAACATCCACGAAATTTGGCTGATCACTTTATAACCACTGTTGGCTGAGAAAAAAATTAAATCAAACACACACACACACACACACACACACACACACACACACACACACACACACACACACACACACACACATATGTGTGAATAGCTCTCCAGTACCTGTACCCCTAGCTGTGATGGTGGGATGTCAGCCTACCTGAACCGTTCTTGTCCTGCAGTGTCCCAAATCTGCAGTTTGACCATTTTGTTGACCACGTTGATGATCTTAGAGCCAAACTCCACTCCAATTGTGTGGTTGGATTCATCCTTAACTGGGAAACAGAATAAAATATGGCATGTTGCCATTATTATTAAGCAACAGTAGATAGTATTGGCCTGCAGTGCATCTTTTCAGGAAAGAAAGTGCACTGTACAAGATAATGAATATTGCCACCTGCACTTACAGAGTTTTACGTATTCTAGCACTTTTAGACATCATACAATGGTGCACTGACGTGAGAGGTCAGATCAGCTGTGTGTGAACAGGAAATAATGAACGGTGCCTTGCGCCTGAATGACTTACATCTCTTCTCTATGAACTGGTGCAGCAGGCAGGATTTGCCTGTTCCAGCGTTCCCAATCACCAGGAATTTAAACAGGAAATCTGACGTGGGAAGACAGAAATAATATAATACAAATAACCACACTGACACTGGCACATATCGATGGTGGTGGGGCTGTACAGCCAATAATAATAATAATAATAATAATAATAATAATAATAATAATAATAATAATATAAAATGGTGAAGCTACATCATTTCCCTCTCTCACCATGGTGATCACCTGAAGCTGAATCCCCTACAGTCCTCGTGTTGAGTCTACTTTACAGGACATACAGCTCAGATCTTCATCATCCCCAGCCCTGTGCCCAGGTGTCAGCTTCCTCTCCGTTCTGCTAACCTCTGAGGGGATTTCTAACCTTACAAGCTCGACACATTTTGGCTTCACAGCCACGATAAACTCTCCCGTGTAACCTCTGTGGTGTTCCTTACGCTGACATGGCATTTCTAAGGCCAGCAGCCTTCAGCAGCGGCTCGGTTAGCCTGTCAGCTATCTATTTACGATGAGAAAAAGCTCCCTCGACACACCTGCCCCATCCCGTCCCTGTGGCTGCATGAAGATGTTAGCATTGTGGACGTGTCAAAACAGCCTCCTTACCGTATGACTCCGACATCGCCAGTGTGGCGTTTAGACAGAAAGACTGAAGGAAGGAGAAATAGAAGTTGACAGATGGATAGCTGGCTAAGTAAACGAAAATAGTCCTGTTGGTGATTTCCGCGGATTCCAGCTGATTTTCCCCTCTGACTTCCCGTACGTGGTGTGTATTTTCAAAATAAAAGTTACCTCAACGGGCCGATCGTTGTGATACCTTAAATTGCCACAGGGTGGTGCTGATTGACCAGAGGTGTGAAAGACTTCTTTCAATATCTCTCAAACCCGTCCAAGGTTTGTGATAAGCATACATTGAATTGAATTCTGTATTGCCAACGAGTATAATTCGTGTGTATTAAATTAAATAACAATCACGATGAAAATGTAGCGAGATAACAGCCCATTCCCAACCTGCACTCCAGCCCAGAAGGTGGCGATTACGTACCTGAATGTTTGCCAACCACCACAAAACCTTTCACGAAGAAGAAAACGAAGAATTGGCTATCGAGTTAGCCTAGCTGCAGGTTTTAGTAAAATATGGCTGCTGTGCTCCCTGTTAGACCGCCATGCGATAGCAACCCCGCCACTCCCGGAGCACAATCTATTAAGGTGAAATTTGTATTCCGCAGAAAACACGAGTAATAATCAGCTTTCTTCACGGAGCCCTGAAAGGTTGCTTGCTCAGCTAACGGCTGGTTAGCTATCTAACGGCTATCTCCGTCCATGAATGACAACTGTTAGCGGCGTTAGCATCACCCAATTGTTTTCAATTGATGATTGTGTGTCGTGTTTACAAACATTTAGGATTATTTTAGATCCTCATAAGAGACCACTTCAAATTCTGTAGTTATAACGCTGAGTGGTGTGACTGTGGCATCGTTAACCATTTTCTGTGCCTTTCTTCTCCTGTTACCACCAACTCTTATGTTAAATAAGATTCATTAAATTCATGCTGTGGTTTAAAAAAAATGAGGCAATTTTCTGTCCTGGCTGAGAAGTGATGCTGAGGTCTGAGGATGTCCAGAAATGTGCACAGTTTGTCTGAGCATGAGCGCGTCTCATAGGTAGAAAATAAATGGCTGTTGTGATTATTGCCTTATGCAAGATGAGTTCGTGGCTGTTCTTTAATTCCTGGTTCTTTCATTGCTTTCTCACACAGCTGCCTAGAATGTGTGTAAATGTATGCATCTGTAACAAACACTACCAAGAGTATAGTATGGTGCTGTCGATTGGTTGTGTGTTAATTATTGAGGAAAAGAGAGCTGTGAATGTCTAAGAGGATAAAGATGTTTAAGAAACACGAAGCCATATTTTAAAGAAGAAATACTGCCATGTGTCTGCTTAAGGAGGTGCAGTGCCTGGCGATGTTATTATTTATTGTGTTTTGTTGTTGTTGTTGTTTTCCTCTGCAGGAGGATGTAATAGAAGAGGAGTCCAATGATGGCAGCCAGCTTCCCAAAAGAAGGAGAATGGGTTCAGGGGACAGCTCTCGAAGCTGTGATACCTCAAGTCAAGACCTTGGGTAGGTTGGCTCGATATATGACATGGAGCAATAAATTAGCATCGCCAGGACTTTTTTCAACAAACTCTCAGAACCACATCAGCAAGAGCAAGAAGTTCATGTATGGAAGACATCATGGCTGTGTGTGCAAATGTAAAAGTTACATCTGTGTCTGGTTGAACTGAATCTGGGAAAAACGAAAACACATTTCACAGGACCCTATTTATAAAGAAATCTTTTGAAAAGTTTTCATCCTCCACCACTGTTGTCCCCCCACCCCCCTTCCAGACCGACATATTTCCCAGCAGAGAACCTGACAGAGTACAAGTGGCCTCCGGATGACACAGGAGAGTACTACATGCTGCAGGAGCAGGTCAGCGAGTATCTGGGAGTCACATCTTTCAAGAGGAAGTACCCTGGTAAGACTGAAGTAAAAATATAAAACGGTACTTTACCTGTCAAAGTGTTCAAGGAAACAGTGGTACTCTTTTTCTGTAAAATACTATTGATCCCATACTATGATACTATTGATTTACCAATCCAGAATGATAAGGTAGTGAATTACAATAACCAGTGATGTTGTTTCTATGTCACTCTCTAGATATGGAGAGAAGAGACTTGTCCCACAAAGAGAAGCTTTACCTGCGTGAACAGAACGTCATCACTGAGACACAGTGTACTCTGGGTAGGAAGCACACTTCACACACTCCTTGAGCAGTTTGAGTTGTTTCACTACTACAACAAAATCCTAACAGTCTCTCAGCTCCGTGCATTTATAGTTTGGTGCCTTATTTGTAAGATTTACTCTGTAAATAGCATTTGATTGCATAAGTCATTCGTGTGCTTGATGTAGGCAAAGTGTGCACTGAGTGTGTCTTGTGTGTGTTTTCAGGTCTGACAGCTCTGCGGAGCGATGAGGTGATAGATCTGATGATAAAGGAGTATCCCACCAAGCACTCTGAGTATTCAGTCATACTGCAGGAGAGAGAGCGACAGAGAATAGCTAAAGAGTACTCTGTAAGTGTCCCACATAAAGAAATATCCTGGGGTTGATAATGACGGTGGCTTTTTATATTATAGTAATGCATTCAGTGAAAGCCCTCCACATACATGTTTGAAGATATCTCTAAAAGTGTTTGTGTGTTGTCTTTCATAGCAAATGCAGCAGCAGAACCCTCAGAAGGTGGAGGCCAGCAAAGTTCCTGAATACATAAAGAAGGCAGCTAAAAAAGCTGCTGAGTTCAACAGTAACTTCAACAGGGAGCGTATGGAAGAGAGGAGAGCTTACTTTGACCTGCAGACACACGTAAGTCCAACGTGGCAAAACAGAGGATTTGCTTACTGATATTCAGCAGGGATTCAGAAAAGAGCTTTGTGCATCATCAGCTGTGTTTACGCTGGAACTTTTTTTTTTCTTTTTTTTTTACATGCGCTGTATTTTGTGTGTTTTCTCAGATTATCCAGGTGCCCCAGGGTAGGTTCAAAGTGCTGGCTCCAGAGCTGACAAGGACGGGGCCCTACCCTGTGGCTCTCATACCAGGACAGTTCCAAGACTACTACAAAAGGTACATTACACACTTCAATAAATGAACTTCTGTTTTCTGGAGAGCCTCTCAGCCTGTATTGTCTATTGCTGCACTGGATGTTTTGGCCCTGATGCATGATTGTGTTGTGCATGACAGGTACTCTCCCAATGAACTGCGGTACTTGCCGTTGAACACAGCTCTGTTTGAGCCTCCACTGGATCCAGAACTCCCTGCGCTGGACTCAGAACCTGACTCGGACGATGCTGAAGACGGCAAGGAAGACAAAAAGAACAAGAACTCATCTGTAAGACATGAAATTGTGCTACTCTAGTAGCCCGGATCTGTGTCAGATTATACATCCATCTTGGATTAGTCATGCAGATTAGAGTGCGGCTGGGGTCGCATATATCTCTCTGACCTGAGTCCAAGAGAGTAATAACTGAGCCTGAACCCTTAATGTATGCTGAAGCACTGAGCCCAGCCGTCCCAACAGGCTCAGTTTGGGTATCCACTCTCTTAATACAGATGCTTAATGGTAGAAGTCTACTTTGCAACTATGCAAGCTATTACGTGATAGATTCAAGGTCCTATATCAGATCATTTTCCTCAACTGAACTTGACTCAGATGTCTGCATGGAAATGCATCATTGTGCTTCCCTCTTTGCTCTCCTGTTCCTCTACAGGACAGTTCTTCGGGCAACACGTCAGACATGGAGAGCCAGGAGGGAGGAGGTGGACATGGCCACAAGTCCAAGGGCAAAGACAGGACATCCACGCCGGGCAAAGATGGCAGCCATCGCCATTCTGCCTCCCACAAAGCCACCCCAGGGTACAAGGTAGAGGACAAAACCACCTGAACTCTTCTCCAACAACAGCAGCAGCACTTTTCTACCCCCCTCCTCCTCTTTCTACTACTACCACTCCCTTACTCCATCCATCCCGCCACCCCTCCCTAGCTTTCTTCACTTTGTTCTCCGGCTTCTACAGATTGTCAGCTGGGACAACCTGGTCCACACACAGACACACACAGACACACACACAGACACACACACAGACACACACACACACAGACACACACACGCACGCACAGAGCCACAGTTACACACTGTGGGGTCCTGTCTTCAGTTTTTGTTTTTATGATTGCGACATGGCTTTTTTCCCCTCTTCGTACCAGACTGTGAGCAATAAGAACATTTTAAAGGAACAGTTCACTTGTTTCTTTTTCACTGCACTTTCACCTTTTTGGGTTTTCAGTGAAAGTTGAACTTTAAAAGTTTTTTTTTTCCCCTTTGAATGTCTTCAATATACCTCTTGTCTGTCCTCACTTGTCAAAAAAAGATACTTCCAAGACAAGTTAGTGGATGTTTTGGCTGCTAGTTTTCCTTTTTCATTTTTGAAAATAAGTCTTTTTTCTTATACTGATATAGAAAATATAAACCACGTACAGTTTGTGGTTGCTTTTAAAAAAACAATTGATGTTAACACTAGAGATTTTAACATTTATATCTGAAGTGTAGAATGCACTTAACGTTAATGTTTTAAGCGTGTATTGGTATAATAATATGCTTTGTTTATACACCATGTGATGTACTGTTAAAATGTTAGTAAGTATCAGACAGCTGTATGACGTGGGGTTTACCTGTCCCTGCGTCACCGTGGAGAGATGAGGACTTGCTGACCTTGTTCACACTGTTGCTGAGCTGAGCTAGAAGTAGTCTGTATACTGTTTGCCTGGGTTTGGATTCTGCTTGAACAAGCCCCATATCAGCTTATCTTTCTTTAACACCCAGCAGTGGCATGTCTCTGGGTCTCTTTTTAAATATACCCCTTAAATTTCATCTAATTGTTCAAGGGACTGTCGATGGGAAAATATTATTTCAGTGAATCACATGTTCCCTGAAGCACACTTTACTAGCCACATTGGTTTTTGTTTGATTTTTACAGTTATCAACCTTGCAGAAGATAATTTCCACCACCTTAAAATATGCTGGTTAATGAGAGTATATTGGACCTGGGTGAGTCCAGTTGAGTTCAGCTCAGCTTTGTGGTGTGGGCATGGTCCTTTTCTAGTGTCTGTTTGAAACGGTTTCAGTGTGTTTAAGTTTGATTTAAGTTAACTTGACCTTTATTCATCAGTCATTTGGAGTATGCTGTTTCAGTTACGGCATGTTGGTAGCCAGAATTCACGTGAATTATTCAGTATCATAATATCCCTGTGCCGTACAAAAGGACCTTGATATGTAAAAGCTTTCAGGCATGACCCATAATTTTGTAACTCTGGCATATCAGACAAAGTGAAATACCCCGTAGAGTTGAACTGTGCCAGTGCACTTTTCAGTGGTACGTTTTTTCATCTATTTTTCCACTTTTCAGAAACTCCCAGTAGATGAAAGGTTGAATGATTTCTAATGACTTGTATGTCTCCGTGAAAGACACCATGTGAGACAGCAGAACTTTGATTTAGTGACGCAGCTGCTAGCTGATTAACGTTACTTCGCTCTGGTCTGGCTACCGTCTCCATTGTGTGCAGTGGTTAACATGACCTCGTGACTGACAGTGTGGTATTTCCCAAACAGCTCAATAATAAAAGCCAATAATGAACAACAAAGTTGGACTTAGATTAATTGCCTCTGCGGAAGCATTTTGTTAATAATGTGATACATGTTGGATGTTACATACATGTTAAATCTATCGAATATTTAACTCACCGTTGACTGAACATGTTCTGGTTAATGATTCCAGAAAATGAAAGTTGTGGCTCAGCAGCCTTTTTGTAGCTTATACATAGACATTATGAAGATAGAAATGTTAGATTCACTGTGTGATACTGTATGCAGTGGCATACAGTAATATGGCTTTAATTACATCAACATCAACTGCAGCAAATTATACTGATCAGTATTTTTGCCCTTGATATTGCTCCTCACTGGACAATGTGCAGCTCTGGTTTGATTCTCAGAGGGAACTTTAATGATTTAGTATGTCCGATAGTTAGCATCTTAGCACTTATTTTCTTTCTAGAAATGTCTTGACAGCAGAGACATAATCACTGACATGTCAATAATAGTAAAAACAAGGTGTTTACACCGTCCATGATCTACTGATCTAAAATCTGTGGACTCCGCTGTGGATGAGTGTGTAGTCAGCCACTATAAACTTCCCACTTAATTGTGTCTCTGCCTCTGTTTTTCAATTAGACGTAATGTTTAGAGATATACGACGCCATACAAAACAAAAAATAGTACCAAATTATATAAAAGTAAACATGCCTGAAAATGAGCACCTTTTCTTTTATGTACATAAAACACAGCATTTCTTGTGTTGATCAAATTCAGTTAATTTAGTTTTCATTGAAGAGATGGTTGGACTATGCGGGTGTCCAGCAGACTTACTGGACTTAATGATAGTGTTTCATATGGCCGCAGTGCCATTTGTAAGGTTGCAAAACAGCCAGTTCACAAAAGCAATAGGAGCGATCCTTCGACTTATGATTTCAGTAATGTAGCAAGGCCTAAGGCATATGTTTGCATAGGGAGTATGTACAGTTGGAAAATGCACACAGGGGGCTGCGCTCAGCTCCTCCTTTTTCCCCCTTCTGCTGCTGTTTTGCTGTTAGTTTAGTTGTTTTGTTTCTAGTCTTGGATTTCCATCATTCCCAAACTGTGTCCTTTATTGACCCATAGTTTTGTACCTATGGCTGTTTAGTCTAACCTGTGCATTTCCTGTCAGGGAACATTTTAATGAGGGATGTCACTATCTTGAGGCGTTACTGGACATGATGTGGATTAAGCAAAAAGCCCATGAATAACAGGAAAACAAAGTGATTTTTACACATATTTTTTTTGTGTTGCTGTGTTCAAAGGACTGCTGTAAAATAAAACGCACCTTATTTTATGCTCTTAAAGTAACAGTTCACCCCAAAGTCATAAATATTTTTTTTTCCTCTTTTCTGTGGTGCTATTTAACTTTATCTAGATTGTTTTGGAGTTCTGGAGATATCAGCTGTAGAGACGTCTCCTTTCTCTTAGAGATGATAGAACTAGATGCCACTCAGCTTGTGTTGCTCAAAGCGCCTAAAATGTTATGTCACCTTCCAGAAATCAGGACTCGGTTTCTCAAGATAATCCTCAGACCTTGTTGTGAGCAGTTTCATGTAGGAACTATTTTCTGTCTCTGTGCCATCCTGATTTAAATGTCCCTGAGTCTCCTTATCTCTGCTCTGGTTCTTTCCTCTGTGACCCACGATGAACTGAAAGGTATGTTGCATAGAAAGCAACTCCAGATATCTGTATCCACATCAAATAACATTCAGCATTCTTACATGAGGAGTTAGGGGTGATGTAGAGCTTTTCTTATGAAACAGCACTGCACGTTCCTCAACGTCAGTCTGCTCAAGCAAGCCACCACTTGACCTGTTGCAGTTTATTGTGAAGAATTCAGGCTCTGTTATGTAGCAAACAAGAACTAGGTTAGTTTAAAACTGTTAAACTTAGTTGGACGGCAACTTTGATGCCAGGTGATTACATTTATATTTAATGTGTATAAACCAGTTGACATGTAATTCCCCAAAACGTAGAAAAGGCCGTTGTTAGTCAAGATGAAGTGCTGTTTTTGTTTCTTCTCCAAGCATTACACATTTGTTGAACTACTATATTGTCCATGACTGCAGGATACCCGTGGTTTTTATAGCATTATTCTGCCCTTGCAGCCTAAGGTCATTCCCAATGCTATATGTGGCATTTGCCAGAAGGGTAAAGAGGCCAACAAGAAGGGCAAGCCAGAAGCTCTCATTCACTGCTCCCAATGTGATAACAGCGGTAAGTTTGCACTGTTGATTTTAAAGGACACTTCCCTGTTTTTAGACTTTGTTTCAGCACTTTTAATACCAAGTGTATTTGTTTTGATGTAAATTATGCTCCCCAGAATAAAATTCTGAATAGAAGCAGTCATCATAAATTGCTCTGCCTGCATTAATTTAACATCAGTGGTACGTAACATTAACAGATGAATGAAGTGATTGTCATTGACTGAAAGGAAATGTTCAGCCGTCCATTGTACCATTTCATTATGTATAAGCAAGCATTTCAGGAAAGTGTGTTTACTGCCTTGTTTCAATGCTGTGTGGCTGTTTACATTTGGACAGTACAGCTTGTGTTGTTTCAAGTCATGTTTTGAGATGGTCCTGATTAATATCAGTGGGTATCTGTAGCTGCTGGTCTGCTGCATCTTTGTTTTTAAGTATTCCCGACAATACATTGATACTGATTTTAGGATAGGTGTGAGTAGATTCTAGTTCTTCTAGTTTTAGTTTCTTTTTAATGGTGATGTGCTAGTTGATAAAAGTCCATCCTTTGCTAGTGAGAGCTTTTCTGTTGAAGCCCTCTGAAGTAATAGGATGTTGAATTTATGTGTGTGTACATGGGTGGGCCTGTTCACATTCTGTCTATATTTGTGTGTTTTGCGTTTTTGTCTGATGTGCTTCCTTATGTGTGTCTGTATGCATGCGTCATGCACTTATTTCTATGTGTGTGTGTGTGTGTGTGTGTGTGTGTGTGTGTGTGTGTGTGTGTGTGTGTGTGTGTGTGTGTGTGTGTGTGTGTTGGGGGGGATGCATGTCTCTGGCTCTACGTATGCATGCTTGCTCCTGTGCATGTGTCTTCGTGTCCATAAACCTAGGCCACCCGTCCTGCTTGGACATGAGCGAAGAGCTGGTGTGTGTGATCCAGACGTACCGCTGGCAGTGTATGGAGTGTAAGACCTGCACTGTGTGCCAGCAGCCCCACCATGAGGACGAGATGATGTTCTGCGACAAATGTGACCGAGGATATCACACATTCTGTGTGGGTATGGACTCCATTCCCACTGGTGAGTGTGTGGACACTGACAAGCACAATGTGGCGTAGGCAGACAGATACACCCACTCACCACTGACCTGCCTGCTTTTTTAAAATATGGTTTTGTATTTTTGCTTGCCTCCTTTTAATTCATTCTGTCCGTCTCGTCAGGCCTTTGGGTGTGTGAGGTCTGCGACAAAGATTTCACCACACCCAAGAAGAAGGGAGGAGCCAAAACACCTAAGAAGTCCAAGTCAGCGAAAAAATGATCAGCAGCATTAACCACAGTACCTCGGCCAAATTCTGCTCAAATGCACAAATCTAATTTGTTAACCATTTGCGGAAGCTGTAAAATGTTTAAAATCTCAGATCACTGTGACCCCCCCCCCCAAAAAAAGTGCCGCCCTCCTACCAAATACTAACAAGCCAAACACAAGATCTTATCTTGCTGTTTCTTTTTATTCATTGATTGTCTTTAAATGCACAGGCTAACTCTAGAAAACACATCTTTTCTGTGAAAGCATAATGACGTCAGTAAGGCAGGTCAATAATTTGAATCATAATCAGTGGAGAAACTGTGATACCTCAAATGTACGCGCTCACAAAGTTCAGATCAGACGTTAACTTTAGCATAGCATCTCTGTTCTGTCATATTAGACTGATCATACATCATACATACATAAAGTGAACAGCTAAGCTGCAGATTCAGTCCATCCAAATGTAGTCCACTAAATCCTGTTATCTGCTAACCACTAACAGCAAACAGATGAATCTTGTCGTTACTGTCTCTGAACATTTCTGCAGTGATTGGCTGTTTGCTGGGAAATTGTTTCAGTTCAACAAATGGTGCTTTTGATTTTGTACTACTGGAACAATCAATGTTAACAAAAGCTCACCGATGTTTTTTTTTTTTCATTCAGTTTCAACATTTTTGTATGTTTTTGTATCTTCTGAACTATAGTTGGTATTTTTAGCTGGCATTTATTTAATGAGTCAGGCCAGTAAAGAGCAATCTTATTTAAACAAAGTCTTGTCTTGAATAATGACATGGTGCTTGTGATCCTGTGTGATGAATTGTAATGGACGCTGGCCTCATGGCTGCAGGAGCTTTCAGGTATGTATGTGTAGGTCTGAATAACTGAAACAAGTGTCTGACTTTAAATGTATTGAGTTTGTTGTTAACCCTCCACTGTTATTAATTATTAGACCACTCACTGTAATTACATTGAAATGAAACATCCATCAGTTATGATTAGTCAGCTGATATTTTTGCAGTCAGTTTGTAATATGTTTTTTGGTATTTTTTTTTATGATTTTGTCTATTTTCTATTGTACTTCAGGAAACAAGTTGTTAAAGAATATCTGTTGCTGTCACAGTCACTGAATTGAGTGTTTTTTGTCAATAAAAGCTACTTTAAAAAGACTCAGATTTATCTTTTAGTGGTTGTGTACCATGTTAAATTTCTTATTAAAGGCAAAAATAATCTTTGGTGCACTGAAAAGGCAAATGCAGATTGCTCACGCATTGTTAATATGTATTTTAAAGTAATTTTAATACTTAGATTTTATTGATTAGACAAAAAGTATTACATACACAGCTACCATTGCAACAAAGAGCCTTTAATGGTCCTTGAATGTATGAGTGAACAATTTATGACTTCCACCCAGTGGTGGTTTTAGTATCAATGAGTCTCGATCAACTCAGTTTTGCAGATACTTGATATTACAGACTACTACTCACATGTCCAATAGCATCTTTTAGTCTAACTGCAATTCTGTATTATGCAGTTATTTGGCTTTTGATATATTGTATTGATGGTTCCTGCTATACATAAAATAACCTATGGGGACGCTGTCGCACATAGTACAACTGAACGTACGGATGCTACGGCAGTAAAAGAAAAGACTGCCATATTGCAGTGATACAGCGAGTTTACCGGACAGAATCTTTAATACCGCTGATATTCTGTAAGAAATATGCTTTCTGCTCATGCTTTTGGAGACCCCGGGAAGATGAAAGAGTATCATTACACCGGCCCAGTGGAGCACCGGTTCTCACCATACGCTTTCAATGGAGGGTAGGTGTTATTTTTCAACTGCTGGCTAGTTCGCCTGCTTGTTAGCTAGCTAACGTTTACATCTTATTGGACTGTGCTAACTAGCTAACCAGATTAGCAAGCGGTATGCCACCTGGAACTAAACAAAGATTAAGTTAATGAAAAGTGAGTGAACAGAGCACTGTTTATTTGTCCAGGACTGTAAGCATTCTCAATCTATCTTAATGTGTGAATTAAGTCAGCATTATAGGACACAAACTTGAAAGGGAAAGATAATTTAATGGCACAGTTTCAGTTTCTAATCAGTAGCTTAAGTTAGCTTCCGTCAGCAAGTGTTTGGGGACAACAGCATAGTCTCCTCTCTGTTGTGGTGGTTTATAAGATAAATGAACTAGCTTGTATTGTTTTGTCATTCTGTTTCAGAACTGTATTAGCTGTTGCCGGGGAAGACTTTGCCATTGTAGCCTCAGACACCAGGCTGAGTGAAGGCTACTCAATCCACAGCCGGGATTCACCAAAGTGCTACAAGCTGTAAGTGTGCAGAGTCACTGTCAACGAAGGAAGGAAGGAGCAGAGCAGATCGGCTGTATTAAGATACCATGTGAACTCCTGTTAATCTTTAGGTGGTCCCTTTAACATGCTCCTTTCATAGTTCTGTGTAAATTCATTAATGGATGGATGGCATTATAAAGTACGTTTGGTGTGGAATCACTGAAGTTACTTCAGCTACGGCCTGTTACTTCGAAACTGGGAGGTGTCGTTGGTTTCTGCTTGGAGCTCAGTGTCTAGCTGCTAGCTCAGCAAAGCTGTTTAAACCACATGTCATTATCACATTAATCTGCAAGGCCAAATGAAGAATATCATGCTCTGACCACTGATTTTTGTGCCTTCCTCTTACAGGACAGACACAACTGTCATCGGCTGCAGCGGTTTCCATGGTGACTGCCTGACTCTGACTAAAATCATCGACGCCAGACTAAAGGTGCGTTGGTGTAACAATGTTTTTTAGTTTCATTCTTTCTTAAGTGTCATTCCTAAAATGATCTAACTCTGCTAACTGTCCTGCCTGTTCATCATATTCGTGCCCAAGACAGAGTCGACATGAGGCTGATATTCTAATGTGTCTTGTTATATTTAAGTTTTACTGAATCACATTCTGCACCCCTACTAGACCAACAAAGGCTTTCATTGATTACTTAATTGTTGCTACACTTGAACTAATTGTCCTTCCCCTCTCTCAGATGTACAAACACTCAAACAATAAGACAATGACCAGCGGGGCCATCGCAGCCATGTTGTCCACCATCCTGTATGGCAGGAGGTTCTTCCCCTACTACGTCTACAACATCATAGGAGGACTGGATGAAGAGGGTGAGTACTTCAATGCTGCCAATATTATGAGGACTAAATATTGCAAGTACATGTGTCACTTTTTTATGTGTATGTATGCACTTGATTAAAAAAGCTGCATATATATATTTAGGCTGTAGGTGTGTTTCTTGTTTATGATGAATGCAGGGGGCAGGGAGTGCTGTGTGGGTTGTTGCATATATTGTGCTTCATTGTATCACACAGTAAGGTATTTTTTTGTTATATCTAAGCTGGAAATTGTACAAAGCTTTGGTTATGTTCTTGCAAGAACAACGTTTTATTTGCAATATTTCATGTCTATAATGCAGGCAAGGGAGCAGTGTACAGTTTTGACCCAGTGGGCTCCTACCAGAGAGACACCTACAAGGCTGGAGGATCAGCAAGTGCCATGCTACAACCGCTGCTAGACAACCAGGTAAATAACAAACTGTTGTCGGGTATGCAGGTATGCTGACAGTGGATGAGGTACACTCATGTCTGTCTCTCCTTCCACAGATTGGTTTCAAGAATATGGAGGATGTACAGCATGTTCCTCTGACTCTGGACAAAGCGGTTCAGCTGGTCAAAGATGTCTTCATCTCAGCCGCAGAGAGAGATGTCTACACCGGAGATGCCCTTCGGATCTGTGTCGTCACTAAGGAGGGCATCAATGAGCAGACCGTACCACTGAGGAAAGACTGAGAGGGGGGAGTGTTCCCCTTTCTCTGTTTTCCTTTCTGCTCTGTTTTTCCCCATATTCACCCTGTTGGTTTGGCCGCTTAACATAATGTTTCTCAAAATAGGAGTGCTGATCCAGTTGATGTGTTGATGCTTTAACTGGGGAGCAGATATTCCATTTTTTATATGCACTCACAGTTTACATCAACACTTTTCTTCTGCGTTCCACAAGTATCCCCCTCAGTTTATGCTTTTATTACAGCCTTGGATTTGTGGTCTAGCAACCTGATTGCAGATCAGCACTCCTGTTCAGAGAAAGAAGGAAGTGTCTTCATCTGACCCTTCCTACACTCTTCCTCATTATGTTTTGGGAGGATGCATACTCTGCTGTTCTTTTTACATTCTTAATAAATGTAAACAATTGAAAAATGGGTCTTGTTCATTTAATGTCTCTCACACATGGATACTCCATCTCAGATAGCTTATGCTGCTCACAGCAGTTAGAGGGTAGTTTTCTTTAATTGTAGTAGGAATTGTTTTGGCATATTCAAGTTTTACTGCAGAATAAGGTGACCTTTGAAAGTATGCTGTTTTCTGAGATGCAAAAGTAATGGATGAGTTTTGGCTTGCATATCTGCACATTTGCATATAAAACTTTAGCACATCACGTTTGGAGATCATATAGGTCAGGTGGACTGGTATATTTTACAGTTATGACTGAAAGACTCAACTGTTTTTGAGTCGTACCCTCTGTGGTCTTTAGCATTTCCAGGTCCTCGATGAAAATCACTGGTTCACATGTTCAAGCCTCCACAGTGAAAACTTTCTGATGAAAGTGATCAACTGAGAGATTTTTTTTTTTGATAGACTGGTTTTCAGACAATGTTTTCACACCTTCAGTAAAAATGACAAAAAGGAGGAAGAATGGTTTATGTTCAAGTCAGCTTCTTGGTATTAACTTTTTAGACAAAGTAAGGATT
The DNA here is from genome assembly GCF_039877785.1 of Chaetodon trifascialis. NCBI lineage: Eukaryota > Metazoa > Chordata > Actinopteri > Chaetodontiformes > Chaetodontidae > Chaetodon > Chaetodon trifascialis. The sequence continues at coordinate 18,770,832 of NC_092056.1, forward strand.
GCCAGGCTCAGAGCCCTGACAACATTTATACAACCATGATTCCAAGAAAGCTAAGATGCTGTGTAAAACATAAACAGAATGTGATCATTTGCTCATCCAATTTGGCAAATCTGTTTTGTCCACAACAATTTAAAACAATACAAAGTTAATATATTTAATGTTTTACCTCATCAGCTTTATCACACGTATAAAGGATATCACTACATGGGTCAGGAACACTTTGTAAAACAGTTGTCAGTATATACAGCTCATTTTTTTTTTTTTTGAATCGTGTGTGAGGAGAGGAGGTCCATTTTTTCTTTGCATTATTTTAACGTGAGACTGGTGCAGTTACTTTAACTTTTTAACCATTCACAGCAAATGTATGAAAGATTCCCCAAAATGTACTGTTATAGACAATACATTATATATAGACTACAATTTGACCTGTCGTGGAGAAAACACAGCTGCAAGTATTAACATTAATGATGGCAGCATTCCATTTAGATGTCCAAGTTTCAGGACTCTGCAAGTGGGCCCACTAGAAAAGGGTACTTGCTGGAAATAAATTATCACTAGCAAAATGAGTTACACGTGTGCATTTCCTGCCAAGACAAGTGAAGCTGTGTCCCAGTTCCAAACTACATACCGATTCTAAGCAAGTTTTTATCATACAGGATGAGCATACTGGAAAAGTGACCAAATAAACAATACTCAAATAGACGGCATGCAGACCTAATGCAGTGAATTTCTGAGTGTGCTGTTGATGAACACTAGTCTCCTACAATGCAATGGCTAAAGGAAGAGCTGCTCACAATGAAAGAAATTAAATACATTTTAGGTGGTGGTGAGACTGTGTCAAAAAAAAAAAATCTCAGGAAGAAAAGTTTTTGATCTTAGGAAAAGTACTTGGAAAAGTAGTCAGATGTCTCTTTTATTGGCAATAGCTTTCCAAAGCTGCAGTTTGATTGACATCAGGCACAAAGATTGAGCCATTTCCTGTTTGTATACAATGGTTAAGTATATTGATATAACTGATAAAACGATGTACAATAATGAGTAGTATGTGTACAGATTTGGGACGCAGTCAGCGTCTGTAACAGGGCTGTGTAACTGGCACACTTGAATGGAACGCAGCCGATTTGAATCCTATTAATGACCCCCATTATTTTCCTGCTGTGATGTCTGTTATGAAAAGGTTTTGTGCACTGATAAACAACAACATTTATCCAACCAATTTTATAGTCATATGTTGGTTAATTTTCTGGCATTGTGTTAATTTTCACACAAAATACATGCTTTCAAGTAGGAAACTACACTGTACTAATGAACACTGGGCCCCTTCTCTGTTTAAGAGAATTTGACATCTGTGAGATTATCCTGCACCACCTGAGACAATGAAAACACAGACTCTTATCAATGCTGAGCAGGAAGAAACAAAACATTTAGTTATACCATTTTATTATTATTTTTTTTTGTAAATCAGCAACTGTAACAAGTGTTTACTCAACAAGTGTTTCAATAATCAAAGACTCTCTCACACACACAAAGACAGACACAGGCAGTGTCCTCAGGCATAGTACTGAAGGTTAGCCTTCTTCTTGGCTTGGACCTCCAGGATTCCCTCCATGTAATCTTCATGGTTCAGCTCTGTGGCCCCGCGGCGCAGCGCGATCATACCGGCCTCCACACACACAGCTTTGCACTGGGCTCCGTTGAAGTCGTCGGTGCAGCGAGCCAGCTCCTCGTAGTTGACGTCGGGGCTGACGTTCATCTTGCGGGAGTGGATCTGCATGATGCGAGCTCTGGCCTCTTCGTTCGGCATGGGGAACTCGATCTTTCTGTCCAGACGGCCTGAACGGAGCAGCGCGGGGTCCAGGATGTCCACTCTGTTGGTGGCAGCAATCACCTAAAAAAAATAAACATTTCTGTAGTTACACTGTAGTCATCATGCTATGAAGCAATGCCACTGTGATCATTACAAAGATGGGAAAGTTTGTATGCATATCCATGACACTTTCTGATGAGTAGTTTGTTCTGTGTGGCCATATTTCACATTTAAATTCTCTGTACTCCATTTCTGCTGACACTGTGTGCCATTCCCTGCATAAAGAACATCAGTGCATGGGGAACAGCAGACCTCATACAAAGGCTTTTGCGCCTGGACAGATTTTTTAAAATAAATCTTTCTTACTATATAGAACCTGAACGTTTTTGAAGTATTTAGTTCTTTTTTCTGTAAATTGTATATGAACATGTAAGGTGTTTAAACAGCTTTATGGGGACAGCAGCTTTACCTTGACCTGCATGTTGGGCTGAAATCCATCCAGCTGGTTGAGCAGCTCCAGCATGGTCCTCTGAACCTCTCTGTCTCCTGCTTTCTCGCTGTCAAACCTCTTGGTTCCGATGGCGTCCAGCTCATCAATGAAGATGATGGACGGGGCTTTCTCTTTGGCCAGGGCGAAGGCGTCTCTCACCAGCTTGGCTCCATCTCCAATGAACATCTGGACCAGCTGTGGACCGGCCAGCTTCAGGAAGGTGGCCTTGGTCTGAGCGGCACAGGCTCTGGCCAGAAGGGTCTTCCCAGTGCCAGGTGGTCCGTACATCAGGACCCCTTTAGGTGGCTGGATGCCCAGGTTCTCAAATTTCTCCTTGTGGTTCATGGGCAGGACGATGGCCTCAACCAGCTCCTGGATCTGCTTGTCCAGACCTCCAATGTCGCTGTACTGCTCTGTGGGGCGCTCATCCACCTCCATGGCCTTGACTCTGGAGTCGTACTCGGTAGGTAAGGTCTCCAGGATCAGATAGGAGTCTTTGTTGACACCCACTAGGTCTCCGGGCTTCAACTTCTCGGCGTCCACGAGCCCGATGACGGGCAGGAAATAGGTCTGTCGAGTGGAAGTCTTAATGACGGCGCATTTTCCTTTCCTTTGAGAGTCCAGATCCACATTTGCCCCGTCTTCCTCCTGGTCGTTGGGATCCACATCCAGCAGCTCGATCACATTAGACACCAGGTACGGCAGGGTTTTGTTCACCTTTATCTTCTCCGTGTTTTCTTTGATTTTATCCTTCATAGCCTGCAGCTCGTGGGTCACCCGCAGCACCTCGCTCTTCATTATCTTTATCTCGCTGTCCAGGAGACGAGTTCGCTGAACTATCTCCTCTGTGGACATTTTTAGTACTTCTTCACCGATTCCATCCTCCACCTCGTCCCAAACTGATTTGTCACTCAGCGACGCCATCTTTGCTCTGACTGCGATGAACTGTGACACGGCGGAAAATGAAGAGTATATCCGGAAGTAGCTGCTGACGCTCATGTGAGCGCCGAGGCACAAGCGACCGACTATGAAATGGTCGTGAAGCTGAATTAATTTTGTTGGTGGGCTGATTTGAATTGCGACAGCGTGAGTGTAAGTTAACATGTAGTATACTGCTGTGCATTGCTAAATGTCGAATTCATTTGCGCCTCTTTTTAGCGCACAGTCACACACAGCGGCTCGTTAAGTGTTACGGCTTCATGTTAGCTAGCATAGTGTTGCTAATATTAGCGCTGCAGCTAACTTTAGCTAACGGCAGCTGGTGTGTTTATGTCAGTTTACGGAGGCTGTCGAGACATCTTGCTGGCACCCGCATTCCAGCATACCCGCATTTTGCAGAACTTTTTAAACTCTTTAAAGAACAGATAATACACCGCAAAATGAATGAACAAACTCCCGTAACGACATTTAAATGTGGTGGTTAGCAGACAGTGAATGTGTTCGCGCCACTGCTGGAGCTGCACGGATTCATGTCACCTGCAAGTCCTCCACCTAAAGTTTGGGGATGCACGGTGGTGAATACATAGCAGTGATGAAATGTTTGACTAATCCTTGGTTCTCTCCATCTTTTCAAGGAGGATATAGCTAGCAGAGAGAAGAAACAGGAACTGGGTGTTTCTGCAGAGTCCAGTCTTCTGTGGTTGTTGGTGTCTTGGTGTTTCTGCTGTCATACAGACCCAGGACGCACAGCTTTGAGGTCCCTGCTGTGTGAAGCTTTCTAGCCTATGTTATTTCCTGCTCTTGGGTGGCAGTGAACTAACGTGAGGACCTAAAGAGATGGATCAAAACAACAGTATACCAGCCTTCCAGGGGCTGGCCTCCCCTCAGGTAACACTGGTTTCAAGTATTTTATAGTTAAGAAATTTAAAAATGACCGGTGTTAGCTCCCGGCTTGCCCTCACCACATCACACTCCTGTCTCACTGTAGCTGCCCAGCATGCCCACATCTTGCTGAGGCTTCAAAGTACCATCTTGATCTTGCTTCATGCAAGCTCCCATCCTGCAGCTTGGCTTGTGTATATTTATTGACAACATTTACTACGGGTGCTGGAGGAGGTGTGACAATCGCTCAGCCCAGAGAAATGGGCTTTGGGGAGTAACCTTGTCACTGGGGACCCAGCAGTTGTGTCTGCTGGAGCTGCCAAATGCGAGCTGCAAGTGCACTGAGGCGCATCTCCACAATTTGCAAGTTTACAATTTGCAGTGATGGGGCGGCTGTAGTTCAAGAGGTAGAGCGGTCATCTGCCAATTATAAGGTCGGTGGTTCGATCCCTCGAAGTATCCTTCGGCAAATTCATATGTATGTCATTTTGATAAAAGCGTCTGCCAAATGACTCCTTGTAATTGTAACTGCAGTGGTCTCAGCTTGCAGCAGATGAGTGCACCCCTACCAAAAGCTATTTCTGGATATGCCATTTCTTTTCTTGAAATGCTTGAAAATAGCAACCCAAGTTGAAAGTCTGCCCCTAATTCACCTTCAAAAGTAACATAGCTGAAACAGAATCCAAAACACCAGTTGACAAGACAACTGGTGTTTTAAATTTGTGTTTTCTTTATGTAAAGATCAGTCTAGATGTTCACTTTTTTTGGTGTTGTGTCCTTCTGTAGGGTGCCATGACCCCAGGCATGCCAATCTTTAGTCCCATGATGCCGTATGGCTCAGGGCTGACACCACAGCCTGTCCAGAACACCAACAGTTTGTCAATACTGGAGGAACAGCAGAGGCAACAACAACAGCAGCAACAGCAACAACAGGCACAGCAGGCGAACACAGGTACGAGGCACACTGTCATCTACATATCCACTCTTTCCCAGCATCATGAATTGGTGTCTTTGCCACTTATTGTGAGAAAAGAAACTTAATATTTATCATCCATTTTTAGTGGAAATTTACCATCAAAAAGAAAAAAAAACTTGTGAATTTGTTTAAAAACAAAACTTTCTTTGTTGTTCAGGCCTTCCTGGAACGTCGGGGCAGACCCCTCAACTTTTCCATTCCCAAGCAGTCGCAGGCTCCACCACCACAGCGCTGCCAGGGAATACCCCACTCTACACCACGCCACTGACCCCCATGACCCCTATCACACCAGCCACACCAGCCTCAGAGAGCTCTGGAATTGTACCACAGCTACAGTATGTTTCATATCCAATCAAAAGACGGTCAAAGTATCAGTTTCTACCCCTTGTACTGGCACGCTAATGATCACAGTGCCATAAACTCCTCTTGTGACTTGCGAGACTGTTCGTGTGACCCCGACCAATCACAGCATGTCCATTATGCACAAGTTGAGATGTCATCAGGGAGGCAGGTGAAGTAACTGTGAATCGTGGCATCAGAAGTGTTGTGTGTGATGCTGGCAGTCTTATTTACCAAAAGAAAAAGAAAAAAACAGCTGTGGATGTGCTACAACATTAAAAGCAAATGCCAGAGGCAGTGTAAACTTTGGCCCATTCGGTCATTATTTATACATCTGGATAACAATTAGGACAGGTACAGTGATTTGCGCATATAGTAATTTTATTTCCAAAGTTGGTAATTCTTTAAGGAGCAGGCTGGGCTTTTCCTCTCTTTCGCTGTCCCACCTGACAGCAGCAACCTCAGCATCCCTCCTCCTCTTCGCCATGTTTACCTGGCTGCACCTGATTGGTCAATGCTCAGGAACATGTCGTGGGAGATGTCACACTACACGTGCCGAGACAAAAAAATTCTGACATGCTCAGCTTTTTCGTCTGGGTGTTGTTGGACCTCCCAGGCGCCATACAACAGGTCGTTTAACATCCATTATTGTTCATGATCGGCCACGACGCTGGTAATTCATTGGTTGCAACAAAATCGTCTCAGTCAGCCTCAGTTTGTGTAGCCTGGTGTCCTGATGTCATCTTTGCTTAGTCTTACATTTTTTTTCTACCAAAACTAACTATTTTGCCATGATTTCCACTCAGTTTACCTCGATTCTGTTCTACCAGCTGAACAGTTTTCCTTTACATCTCTTACTCAGTTCTTTTCTTATTTTCCCTGCTATTAGAAACATAGTATCTACAGTAAATCTGGGCTGTAAACTGGACTTGAAGACCATCGCTTTAAGGGCCAGGAATGCAGAGTACAACCCAAAGGTGAGACACACACTACTGTCATCTGTTACACACCAACATTTCCTTTTATGTACAAGAATTGCCAAAACCAAATGGGTGAAGTTTTGCCCTAAAATATTCAGAATACATTTATAAGGAAGCAGGGCTGACTGTAATCATTTTCCTGCTCTCTCATTGTCTTGTAGCGTTTTGCTGCGGTCATCATGAGAATACGAGAACCCAGGACCACTGCTCTCATCTTCAGCTCTGGAAAGATGGTCTGCACTGGAGCCAAGAGGTCAGAATACAGTTTATTTACTGACATCATGCACAAAAGGTCATAATAAAAAGCCAGATTTGTCTCGAGTAGGGTTGTTACCCCTGTCTTGACTTTCAAAAAATGTTCTCTTCTGTCCTCTCCTCAATCGTCTTCTTTTCCTGTAATCTGCCTCTCATGGACTCACCCTCTGTCTAGTGAGGAGCAGTCGAGGTTAGCTGCCAGAAAATACGCCCGTGTGGTGCAGAAGCTCGGTTTTCCTGCAAAGTTCCTGGACTTCAAGATTCAGAACATGGTGGGAAGCTGCGACGTGAAGTTCCCCATTCGGCTGGAGGGATTGGTCCTCACACATCAACAGTTTAGCAGGTAAAGACACTCATTTCTGCTGTTTTCAAACCACCGGCAGATGATTGCTGCATTGTGAGAATCTAGGTTTGCGGCCAAGAGCTGTGGCACAGAACGCAGAGGACAGATGTGGTTTATTGTTGTCGACGTGCATAACTGTAATCAGACTGAGTCCTCCCATACTTCTCGTGTGACTGTTTTAAATAAAGCGATTTGTCTGTTTCAGCTATGAACCGGAGCTGTTTCCAGGACTGATTTACCGAATGATCAAACCCAGAATCGTCCTGCTCATCTTTGTTTCTGGGAAAGTTGTGCTTACAGGTAAAACATGCTGTATCCTGTATCCTAATCACAGCCTTGCAGGAGGAGAAGTTGATGGATACTTTGACTGAGCTTCTCATGGTTGTAACCACCGTTGTGCTGCTCTTTCTGAAGTCACAGAAAGCACTAATAGTTTCTTGTTGCTTATCGTTCATGTTAACGTATCAGTCAAGCTCTTCACACAACCATCCTGAGACTGATTAGAGCATTAGAAATTGATCTGATTCCTCAAAAACCGTCATTGCTGTGGGCTTTTTTTCCCAGTAAATGATATCTGTGTTTGTTTTGAAGGTGCCAAGGTGAGAGCGGAGATCTACGAAGCGTTTGAAAACATCTACCCCATTCTGAAAGGCTTCCGCAAGACAACGTAGAACCTGCTTCTTCTTTTGCCATCCCCAACACCCCGACTCTTTTCACTCTGATTATTATCTTTTTTTATTCACACAAAGCGTCATCTGTATGTTGACCTCTACAAATGGACTGCTGTAAGGGCTGTTTTACAGGGATGTGAGTCGTCTCCAGCGCTTCAGACTTTTTTTTTTTTGAAAAACAGGATTTTCAGAGTTTTTTTTTTTTTTGCTGCTGTGTTTTGATCACACATGGTGGTATATTTTTACAAGCAGACATCTCCATTTATTCGGAACCTTTTCTCTGTTTTTGCTCCGTTATTCTCGGCTTTTTCTGTCGTCCTGATCACATCCCTGACTGTACATAGGACTGTAAAGAAATGTAAAAAATCGCTGATTAGAAGAGAAGCAGTCTGACTAGGACTGTTTTTTGTTTTTACTTTAAATAATTTTAAGTAGTTTTGTACGTTGCAGTTTTATTAATCATCTGCTCGGTCCCCAGGTTGTATCAAGACGTGTTGAAGTCTGTCGGCCCTACATTCCTAGTAACAGTGTTTGCTAAGTTTTATTTTGTGACACTGTTTATGCCAGACCAAACCAGGCTTCTTTTTGACAGTTTTATCTAATACATTCAAATCAGAAATGCTGGAAGTGGATTTCTCTAAATTCAAGACTTTGGAGGTGAGATCCGCAGTCCAGTCTGTGAAGTGAAGTTTGGATACTCGTGAATTTTGAATTGACAGTTAGACTAAATCAATCCTGCTGCTGAAGTTGTCATCAAGTTGTTGGTTCGTGCTTCAAGGTTTGTGTCACTTGGTTTGGTTCAACTGTAAACAAAATGTGAAGAAAAGACACTTGGCCTCGTCCTGCGTCTTCACTCACACTAAAGCACGTCATCATGGCAGATAAATTACTCCCCATGGTGCCGTGTCTATGTATAGTTTTAAAGTTTTGATATGTATTTTTGGCCGTTTAAAACTCTATTTAAAAGTTTTCTTCTGAAGGATTATTTTTGAGCATCGGCACGTGAATCTGTCTTGTCTGCACTGTTTGCTCAGTCACACCAAAAAACGAGCTGAAATTTTGGGCACTTCTTGGTGTGTTTGTGTGTCTAAGGCAACTTCGACCGTCAGTTTCACATGTGCGTCTGTCTGCCACCTGACCGCAGAATGGACCGCAGAACGTCAGAGGAGATGAGGGACTGATGCTAAACTACATGAGTATTCATACTCTGTGATTCTGAGCTCAGCAGCGGCCAAGCAGGAGACCAGCGAACTGTCACATCCAGAATAAGTTCTTCTGAAATTGTTAATGTATTGCACTGTGCATTAATAAAAGTGTACATACAGGCTCTGCTGTTAAAGCTGCTTCTTTCACTACAGTAAGATTGTGGCGCAGTCTTATTTTAAAAAAGCACCTTTTATTGTTCTGTGAACACAGTGTGAGGCGTTCACTGTCTGAAGAAGTGTGTCCACAATTTTTGAACACAGAGCAAAAGTTAAAAAATTCTTGTAAAAGGCAAAAATATTGCTACCTTGGTCACAAGACGTATACTCTTGAGTAAGTGAAGCAGAAGTTTAAATGAAGAAATGTAAACTGGACCAATGTATAGATGGCTGACTTATTGAACTTGTCTAAAGACAATGGCTACACAGTATATAGATTTAAGAAAGATGGTAGTGTGATTCTGACGGTTACCCATTATGCACTGCAACATTCACCACTCGTCACATCAAATTTGAAGGTAAAAATCATGAATTCAGAATCACATCTGTGAGGCTCAAACCCAGTGACTTTAGTCAAAATGCAGTCTTCATTGAGACTGCAACTTCTGACAGAAAAAACAAATCTTTCTCAGTAAGAGTAAGATGATTAATTCATATGCAATAAAATGCTCCTTTGCTCAGTTCAATACACTCTGGGGATTTGCTGCTACAGCCTTGTGTTTTTTTTTATAGCGGTTAATAGATATTGCTAACAATAGAGGTATGTTATTTGGCCAGTTTGTTGACTTAATACATTGAAAAATGACAGTCTCTTTAGACAACCTGATAGTTTACATGGCCATAAATACCTTTTTCTTGTAGCACATATCTGATCTTTTGGCTTTGTATGTAATCTTGAATTTAATCTATGCAAGTCAATTAAAATCTTAGAGAAAAAAAAATAAAAGATCAGATTTGATGTCTTAGGATCTGCAAAGGTAGTATTTTAATTTAGCTTTATACGCATCATGTCGACCACTGAAACACTTGTTCAGACAGCTTTGTTAAAAACTTAACTGTGTGATACTAAAGCACAAAGTCATATTATCTGACTTGTTGACTATTGGCTCCAATAGACCTACTGTGCATAACCTACTAAACACATTGGTCAGATATAACAAGAATTGTTCTTAAGAGCAAGACTATAAATATAAAACAGAAAAGGCCTGGAAGTGTCAGGAAACCATAAACAGCTGTCAGTAGGCTGCTTCCTGAACTTTTCATTACTTTGACACTTCAGACGAATACATTTAATGAACTCACAGACACCCAGATGAATACATTTACAACCATTCCTCATTAAAAACAAATCTGGTTCAAATACAGACATTGAGGATCTGCCATGAAAAAAAACCTTCATTATGTAGGTTTGATCTTTGTGTGCTGATCTGGGCTGAAGTCCTGTTTCCAAATGAACTCTGTGCTGTACTGGTCACCATGGTTACAGCTGGAAGAGCATGTGTAGACGGCCAGCGTCCCCCAGTCAATGCTGGCTCCTGTCGAGTCCACACACAGACTGTTTAACAACTGTGGCATCACCTAAAGACACACACACACACACACACACACACACACACACACACACACACACACACACACACACACACACACACACACACACACACACACACACACACACACACACACACACACACACACACACACACACACACACACACACACACAGAGGAAATGTCAGCGCTGAGACGACAGAATACAGACCTGAGGAAGTCTTTAAGAAGTCATATTACTGAGAATTTCACGGCTGGCAACTACCTGAAACTCAAAGGTCCTCTTGGCGCCACAGGTGCATGATGGGATATTCTGATCTGAGGGGATGTGCTGAGATGAGACCCACAAGGGAGAGCCCCCTCGACTGTAGCGCAGCACCTGACCATAATGAAACACTGTGAGATGGACACAGACCTTGACTGTGTTCAGTCTTCTCCAGGTGTGTGTATATATATTATTTTTTTAACCTGGTGTGGTTCTGGTGCGATCCTCTTTTTAAAACGCTGGAACACTTTGTTGTCTTCAGTCTCATGCATAGCCATCTCCTCCAGGTCCGTCTCTGCCAGGGCTGAGCAGAAAATACAAGCTCAGGATAAGGGTTTACAAAGATGTGCTAATTGAACAATGAAAATAAAAAATACATATTTTAGGATTTTTCCCATTTAATACATGTGACCTGCTGTCAGTCATAATTGAAAGCTTACTGTCTGCCAAGGAGGAACAATCTACACCCCCTTCCTCCTCTTCTGCAGCCTCCTTTGTGTCTTTCTCTTCCTCCTTCTCCTCTTCCTCCTCCTCAGGTTCAGTGACCAGCTCAAACTCAGGGAAGAGGAAGGGAGAGGTCGTCACAGTGGACACTTCTGTACAGACAGACAGACAAAAGACACAGCAGAGGCATGAAGTCTTCCTCATGGCGGGAACTGACAGAAGCTCTGCTGCTCTAACACGAGCTGGAATAAGAGGGGGAACACACACACACACACACACACACACACACACACACACACACACACACACACACACACACACACACACACACACACACACACCTTGGCTGCAGCACTCCCTCTTGTGTGTGTGCTTCCAGTGGAGCGTCTGGTGGTGTTTCCCGCAGTAGCTTACAGTGTGACAGCGCGAGCAGGCTTTGTTGCCAGGGCAACCGCACACCCAACATAGTTTAACTCCGGAGACGGGCAGTGCAGTCTGGTCCGGTTCAGGCTCGCTGGGAGGTTCATCCTCTGAGAAAGAAAAAGACTTTCACATTTCTTGCGATCAGGGTCGTACTGATTCTTATATCCGCTCTCTTAACATGCAGACATATTGAGGAGTGACCCCTCTCAGCACTCGAAACTGTGCGGTGATGATGTCTGCTTTGACTGACATCCTGGCGGGACACACAAACCTGCTGGAGGGTCGTACGGGTAGAAGTCATTCCTTCTTGGTAGCTGACTTCTGAAAACTGGAAGGAAAGCGAAAACACAATCAGTCAGAAACCTGCCAGAGAGGCGAGGGTGTGGGGAATGGAGAGGAATAACAGACAGCAGAGCAAAGACCGTAACAACAAACATGACACACGACAAAGATTAAAGCGACAACAATGGTTACCTTTCACACAGCGGCTGTCGTTGTATGTGTAGCAGTCCTGAGTTTTGCAGCAGAACAGGAAAAGTGTTCGGTGAAAACTTGTGTCCTGACCAGAAACTGGTGCGTACACCTGGAAGGAAGATGGAGAAAGTAACTCCATTGAAGAGTTCAAGTAGATTTCAGAGCAGCTTAGGTGAGTCTGAAGCTGACTCTTAAATTCTTAATCTAGTTTTATAAAGAATAAGGCCGCAGCATACTCCCTTCCCTCTCCGGGACACGAACCTGCAGCAGGAAGGCCATAGGTAGGCCGCATATCTCACACTCCAGCCCGGGCAGAGAGGGCAGGCCTCTCTGGCTGAGCCACGCCGGTTTTCCCCCGACTTTACTTGGAAACTGCGGGGACAGAAGCCGCCATGGCTCCGCTTCCTCCAGGAAACCCAGAATCACCTCCGCCGAGGACATGTTTGTGCTGCTGGACAGGTCAGAGACGAGGTTATCTGTCTCTCTGGTGGACACTTTTAGTAAGCGACTGTCCAGGTGAAACAGAGACCCTGTTCATGCTGTCAAAATACAACACATGAAGCGTGGGTGCAGCTCCGAAAAGCATCCGCAAGGAAACATTAAGCAGCCGTTATTTGTTCCGCATTCCTCGAAGCTCCCACTGCAAAATACTGCTGTTATTATTATTGTGGTATTCCACACACTATGAAGACTCATCTAGATCCACATGATATATGTGTAAATGTGACATTTAGTGGCTTGTCTGAAACCCTGACAGCCATAAAGAATTAGTGTCGCTTAACTTTTCATTATTAAACGTCAAGTATCTTTTTCTATCTGTCCACTAGATGGCGGAAATGCGCTGTCAGTCGTAGACTTGGACTGCTTGGCAGGCTCGAATGGCTTCAGTGCTTGATTATTGTGTGTTGTTGTTGTTGTTGGTTCTGTTAATTTTGGATTTGATCGTGGCTTTTAATTGTTAGTAGTGGAGGAACTGGTCTCCTTCAATCCCGTGTTTCTGGATTAGTGTAGTGAATGAAATGAATTGGTTGTTGTGTAAAATGTGATGGAGGAGAGAGATTCCTTTTTCTTGCCATGATGGAAAGTTGACAGGTGTATTGTGCAAGTGAAAGTCTGAGTTGTGCCAAATTGGCGTCTATTGTGCTATTGATATTTAGTGATTTTATGGGTTTTCTGCCAGGCTTTCAGGGTCGAGGAAATTGTGTTGGTCTTGCATGCAGCCACAGGCACCATCCTCACAACCATAACGTTTTGCCTCAGTTACTGGTACTTGAAGTCGGCTTGAACAAATGAAACGCAGAGAAGGACACAAATCCTGCTTTGCCAGAAGTTGCCACGGTGATAGAGGAAAACATCTGGGTCAGCACAGAGATGAGAAGGGGGACCAGAACAGTTAATGCAGCTCCTCAGAGACTGCCGCTCCTTTTACTGGTAATAGCACCACAGGTGGATGAACAGGAGCCATCACTTTTAGTGACTCGTCTTTGAGCCGTGTGTCTGTGGACCCATCGCTTTGCTCCAGCTGAGGAGGAGACCAGCAGAAAGGCTTCACCGCCCTCTTGTGATGAAAAGATATTACATTCATCCAGCTCCATCAGTCTGTATAAATCAAGATCAACCCTTTCAACAACATAAAGAAGTTAACATTAGTTCCACCCAGACCAGCTACAATATTATGTTGCTTACATGTCAATGAATCTAATCTAGTCTAATATAATATAATATAATGATGATACACTGCTTTCATGTCAGAATCTGAGTATTTGCTGCCAGTGTAGATAGAAGTAACAGAATATGGGTAAAACAAAAAGAGGTTAGAAATGTGGAAATTGTTTAATATTCTAATCTTAAAATTTGGATTTGTTCTAATGCTACGGTTTGAAATGATGAGAAATAAATTATTGTTATCATCATGGTCTCTCTCTCTCTCTCTCTCTCTCTCTCTCTCTCTCTCTCTCTCTCTCTGTGGGTCTCACACACGCGCGCCGTGATGTCATTTGGAGGGGAGTTTGGGACGGGTCTGTCTGTCCATTGGACGGCTGGCTGGACACAGACTGAACTGAATCCGCGCTCTTTCTTTCAATCGGACTTTAATTCTTATTGTAATGGCCGCTGACTCTTATCATGGAGACGGACTGGGTTTGGAGTTGTGTGATGGTGAGAGCAAGTTCAAACCTTTTGTCTTTTAAACATGGAAACTAAAGGGAAGCTGACAGGCCGGCAGATCACGGAAGAATGGACGATGTAAAAACTGGCCCAAACCGGGACTGAGTCTCCTGCCTGGGTCTCCCCCCGCTCCATGTCGCCCTCCTCTCCCTGCCAGATGCCTCCGCGGGGCGAAGGAGGCTACAAGCCAGCGCCGGTGTCCCCTGCTCCTCCCGTCCCACCGAGGAGGGTCCGGAGCCGGGACAGGGGCTCCGGCAGGACGCGGCGGTCCGGGGCAGGGTCAGCGGGAGCCGGAGCCGCGGAGAGGCGGGTGAAGTGTGTGCTGGTGGGAGACGGAGCTGTGGGGAAAACCAGCCTGGTGGTCAGCTACACCACCAACGGGTATCCCACCGAGTACGTCCCGACCGCGTTTGACAACTTCTCAGGTAAAGGATGGAGGACAGCACCTGGATCAATACAGCCGTGTTTCTGATCAGGTTTGACACAGAGCTGCAGAGAAATACACCAGCGCTTCACCTGCTATTAATGACTTTTCCATGAATTGGTCCCTCTTTCACTCTCTAACATGTCAAATATAACGTGACGTTTCAGTTGAGCTTAATTATGTAATGCCCTGTCGATCAGCTGATCGACCCGCTAACTCATCTGTCACTAATTTAAAATAGTTAAATAGTCACCAGTTTGTGTCATCAGATTGTGTAAGAACAGATTGTGTGTGTGTGTGTGTGTGTGTGTGTGTGTGTGTGTGTGTGTGTGTGTGTGTGCGTGGGTGTGTAGCGGTGGTATCAGTGGACGGGCAGCCTGTCAAACTACAACTGTGTGACACCGCCGGACAGGTCAGTGATGTCAACACACACACACACACACACACACACACACACACACACACACACACACACACACACACACACACGCAGAGAGCCGCAGTATTTCCTGTTGTTTTAATTGTGCTTGAAACAAAGGGGAAGTGATGGACTGAGAAAATTTCTTTCTTTCTTTCTTTCTTTCTTTCTTTCTTTCTTTCTTTCTTTCTTTCTTTCTTTCTTTCTTTCGTACAACTTGTTTTTGTGGCATTTTCCCCTTTATTTTATGATTGACTGTGTGGAGCTGGACAGTTGGGGGAGAAAGTGGTCTGACATGCAGCAAAGGTCCCTGGCTGGAATCAAAGTGGGATGCTGTGGTTGCGTGGTATCCTCCCCCCACCAACAAAGCTTTTATAATTTGAAACTGTTCTCATATGAACTTTTGCTGCTCCATCCTCATCTATTTGCTTCTCTCCACTTTATTTAACAGAAAATGGAGAATCTTGTTTTACCAACATGGTGTGCATTAAGCCTGAAACTCTGAGGGCAGGTTTCATAGACAATTTGTACACAGATTAAGCCCTGAACTAAACATGTCTTACAATGGATCTCTCAGTTAAATTTAGTTCCAGGAAACCGTCTGCTCGGTCTTTCCTAAGAACAATTGTCAGGCACACAGGAAGTGGTGCATTTTACATCGTCTGTTTGCAGCAGCTGTTTGTCTGAAATGAATACAAGAAAAACTGTCTGAATGAGCCTCAACTGGTGAGACAGAGCTAATGTTTACCTTGAAACAAGCAATAAGTAATCCGTTAAAACAAATAAAATACAGACAGGATTTAAAAGGATAAATCACTGCAGCTGTCAGGTGTGTACGGCACCCACTCTCTGTGTGTGGAGAACAGTTGTTTCTCTGCATCAGTGTGCTCTCAGATATGAGGACAGGATGAACGGGAGGATCACAGGCTGAGGAAGGATAGAGTGAGAGATCAAGGAGAAACTGGACATGTCCTCACAATTAATCATCTGTCATTAAAAACAGGATTAACAGGATGTGATACATCAGCAAAAGTATTATTGTGCTGGTTTGGTAAATCAAAGCGCGTGCTTCACACTTCAAACTGGTGAACTCTGTCTTTTCTCTCTCCCGACCTCTCCAGGATGAGTTTGACAAACTGCGGCCTCTGTGTTACACCAGCGCAGATGTGTTCCTGCTGTGTTTCAGTGTCGTCAGTCCCGCCTCCTTCCAGAATGTTCCTGAGAAGTGGGTCTCAGAGATCCGGAGACACGCTCCCGTCGCTCCTCTTGTCCTCATTGGGACGCAGTGCGACCTGCGAGAAGACGTCAAGGTGGAGGAAATGTACTCTCTGCAACACTTACACATACATGAGTGTGATCATCACGTGAACAAGATGACTGGCGGCATTGTTAGAGTTGCAGGAAATTAAAGGGTAGAAATCAATGTTTTACCGTAGGATGCTCATGGTACCAAATGCTCAAGTAATTTAGATGAAAGAAAATACTGTTGGTGTCTCTGTGGCTGATAAATCAGAAATTCGATACAAGCATATTAACTTAGTGCTGCCTCATCCCTCTAGGTTCTCATTGACCTGGCTAAGTACCGGGAGCGACCTGTGGACCCAGCAGATGCCCGGGACTGTGCGATGGAGATCGGAGCAGTGGCCTACGTGGAGTGCTCTTCACTGACCCAAAAGAATTTGAAAGAAGTGTTTGACACGGCCATACTGGCCAGCCTGCAGAACTGCAGCTCCCATAAGCACCCGAGAGGGAAACAGAAACGATGGAAAAAGCAAAGGCAAACACCGGACAAGATGAGGAGTTTGTCCAAGTCATGGTGGAGAAGGTACTGCTGTGTGGCCTAGAGCAGATCTGTGATCAGTCTAGATGTCTGAGACTGATCCTCTGTTGACTTTTTCCTGGTGTGGATTCAGCTGGGTTTGTGTTCTTCCTGGACTGGGCTTCCAGTTTAGGTTTCTCTTCCATGGATAATGACCAGGGCCTCGATCGGACTGTGGCTGGGAACCGAAGTACGGCTGTCATGGATCTAAAACCTTTTCCTTTTCATTTTTGCTCAGAGAGAAGTTTTGGTTTGTATTATGGATGAGATTTACTGCTGAGCCCAGCCTGGCTCCAGCAGAAATTGCTGTGAAAATACAGCAATCTTCGCTGTAGGTCCTCCTGCCTCCCCTGGACGTAAAACTGTTGTGGGACTAGCAGAAGACCCTGTCCATGTTATGGTGGAGGTGAAAGCGTTGTTTATGATGAGAACAGTCCAGATTTAAACAAGATCAGAGACTTTGATTGTCTCGTCTGTGTTTAAGACATATGTGTGTTTAGTCTGGTGTTGTGGTGAAACCATTACAGAGTATGGATTTATGTTGCCTTGATATGTGGACCAGAGGAAAGCTTGAGTCTCTGCAGACTCTACTTGTTACTGTAAGTGACTTCAGTGAAACTGCATCTGAACTCAGACCTTTTTAGAACTTGTTTCTTACGTCTGTCTGGTGTCATGGGTTGATTAGAACCCAGACTTTGTCCTTTTTCACAAGAGAAACAAAGAAGACATTTTGGATTCTCTGACCCAGACATGATCACCACACATAATTCAAATCAGAACGGAGTCAAACAAATCCAACCCTGTGATTAATTTTAGAGCTTCTTTTTATAACTGGGATCATTATTGTTCTAATGACAGAGCTTACTTTATTAAGCTACCAATGATTTTATCCTGGTCACATGCACAGTGTACTGCGGTCCAGCCTATAAATCTAATCTGAAGCCTGGATCATGCTTAACTTTTATTTTAGTCCCCATCTGAATTATTTTTTGGAACTACGTCTGGCTCGGTTTTTACTGTGGTTTTCTTCATGTCCTGCTACTGTTGGGCCCAGAATGAAGCCAGACAGTGAATAAGCTTTAGACTCATATCATGTCTTATGTGGAGGAGAACTAATGCCAGTGTCTTTTTTCCCCCATGTGGCCAAAAAATACATTATCGTCTCAATCGAGAATGACACTTTCTTATTTTTACCCTTCAGCAAGATTTCCAAAAATAATTGGAAAATGATACCTACCACATATCTCAGTAGCAATAGATGTTGAACACTGAAGGAAGACTGTCTGAGTATCCATAAAAACAAAGCATTGTTCTGTAAAAGCAGGCTGTGTCCTCAGCTAAGAACGCACAGCGCTGTATGTGTAGTATAAGTCAGGTGTCCATCGGTAGCTGTGGTCATTCATTGTCCCACATCAGCGCTGAATAACTCTACAGGCTGCGCTGTGTTAATGTGGGTTGATTAAACTGTTCTGGTGGACTGCAGAGTGGCATGTGATCTTAATTAGGCATGTGGATATTTTGCAGTATTGATATTCTTTCTCATCTTCATCACATTGTTCCACAAGCCACAACTTTGAAGAAGAGGCAGAGAAAGATTCAGTCTAAATCTGAAAATACAAGGACGTTCATCCTGTCAAACAGTAACTTGCATCTGCAGGCACAAGTTGCACTTGGAAGGCAGACAAATGCAACCGGTCAATTTCAGATACTGATACTGACACTGATTGGTTTCAGATATTTGTACTGCTTAATGCATGTTTGATTTATCTTTCCAGACACTTCAACAGCCTTAAGTGTGAGCACTTCACAAAATTAGATTGACCAAGTGCTCTTTGCGTGCATTTAAATGTACAAAATGGACAAAAAAGCTGTTTGTTTGTGTAGGTTTGCAGCAAGAAAGTAACTCAGAACAAACAGAAAGAAACAAACATGGGTTTATCTCTTAGCTTTTCAATGTGATTGTGTATCTAAGACTGTGAATTTGACATATTCATTGAAATCTTCTCTTAGGAGTTATGAACTATAGTTTGATTCATCACGTTTGTTGTGCTGCATTTGTTCCATTCACCCTCTATATCAGTGGTAAGCACTGATCATCAGCCTGTTCTCCCTCCAACAGATTAAGTTGTGTATGTTGTAAAGCAGAATTAAAAATCAAACTACACAAACTGTGTGGCTGTCAAACACTCAACTGCCACACCTTCCTTTGTACATTGTAGTTACTAAAACAAGAACAAAACCCAATAATTTACAGCTATTTCTCTGCAGTGGATCTGAATGCCTCTTTGTGTTAGAGTCACTGCAGCAGAAAGGAAAAAGGGTGCAACCAGTGTGCAGTCTGCGATGGATTAAATCTGCCATTATTTAGTGCATGCGCAACATAATGATTCATATTGATCAGACATAAACACAAAAAATGATTTCACTCGTGTATTTCGTAGCCCTAAACTATGACCTAAACCTCCGTCCTGGCCAAGTTAGACCTGTCTCACTCATAATCTGAAAGTTCATGAGTTAATGTCCTCACAGCGTTCACTGTTTAACTCTGTCTCACAACAACATTTCATTTGACAAACAACACATTCTGCTGCTTTTGTTCTGTTCCCAGTAATTCACACCAGCTTTAGTAAACCCTGGCTATGTGAAAACCCTGTTAAGTTTTTATGTTTTTTTCTAATCTATTGTCCTCAAGAGCTGGCAAGCATTATGTTTTGCAAGTGTGAGGTTGAAAGTCAGTTTTCTTCTGGTGTGAGGTGGACTGAGCTGTGGTGTGCCTTGTAATTCAGCGAATCATAATTCTTTTTAAATTGAACTGTATTGTGATATTAAACAAAATGGTCACATTTTGGCATTCATGCAGTGTTTCTCTGTCTGCCAGAACTTGCACAATCATTGTAGAGGATTTGTACCATCCTATAGATTTCAAAAACCCATTTATCCAATTAATTAACAACTATCATGCTGAGTTCAGGCTAGAGTGTAAATCTGTGACTCCTGAGCTGACGACCGTGCGTTACTGGAGCTGTTTGGTAGTTTTTCCTGCTGAAGATGTTACAACTGCGACTGAATGGCCTTACTGTGTCGATGTTTTAGCTGCTCAACAAATGCATTGTTTCATGCTGCAGAAAAGGCATAATAAGTTGCCTGTCTTGCTGTTTGTGTGCAGTCTTGGCTGATGGTGGATTCAAGTAGGGTAAAGGTCAGGCAGACCTTTATGAAAGCTGGCATTTCCTCTGTCAGGTCACTTACATTTATGGAAAGTGTAGCAGGTTTCTCATCACAGCGGTTTTGTTTGCATGCAGCATGCGTTTATGCTGTGTTAAACTATCCATCCATCCATTATCTATACCGCCTATCCCTTTCGGGGTTGCGGGGGGCTGGAGCCTATCCCAGCTACAATGGGCGAGAGGCAGGGTACACCCTGAACCGGTCGCCAGCCGATTGCAGGGCCACATGCAAGGACAAACAAACATTCACACTCACATTCACACCTACGGACAATTTAGAGACATCAATTAACCTAATGAGCATGTTTTTGGTCTGTGGGAGGAAGCCGGAGTACCCGGAGAGAACCCACGCATGCACGGGAAGAACATGCAAACTTCACACAGAAAGGCCCCGCCTGACCCGGGGATCGAACCGGCAACCTTCTTGCTGTGAGGCACGCGCACTACCTGCTGCGCCACCGTGCAGCCCTGTGTTAAACTATTCCTTTTTAAATGTATTAAAACAGCAAGAATTAATCAGTTATGTAAGAAAACAATATTGTGCATGTTTCAGGTCAGAATTGGGGATGACAATCTTTGTTTTGGGTCTCCTCTCTTCGTATGGCCTGTAATAAATTAAGTGATATACTATGATCCCTTAAAACAACATGTAACTTTTCCTTAACAGCATCCACTTAGGCCACAAGTAATATGTGCATAAACAGTAACACAAGCAGAGAGGAGTCAGCTGACTCAGCAAGTACAATACAGCAAGTCAGCAAACATAAGCCAACAGAAGCTAATGGTCATACCAGACCAAGTACGGCTGGAGCAGCAAAACTCGTGACTGTACTGAATTAGACTTTTAAATTCAACTTTTCATGTGTAAAACCCAGATTGTGTCGTATTCTTTTCAAAGTTATATAGTCCCGCTTAATGTTTTAACTGTTTTTCAAATGCCAGAATAGGCTGGTTGATCCACAGCAGTGAATGGCCTCTGTGACAGATGAATGGCGCTGTAATGTTGAACAGATGGGTCCCTGAAAGTGAACTATAGTGTTGAAAGACAGTCGGGGAAGAGATGTGATGGTGACTGTCCACCCTGCAGTCAGAGTGTTGTGCTGTTTAGCTGAAGGTTAGACAGAAATGATCAGGACAGGTGCAAAGTGTGGATGTGAACTTAGATTTTTGGTACTGGACAATGTGAGTATCACGTTGTGAGGTATGAAAGAGATTCATTCTAGTGTTGGAACAAGGTTTTCAAATTGTCAAAAGTCGAATATAACACAGTCGTACTGCTAATTATCTTCACAGATGATGTGAATGAGTGACTCAAATACAGGATGTCAGTCAGAAACTGTTTCTGTATGTGAATAGTCAGCTGTCATTTTAGTCCTGACTGAAAGACCCTCACGTTCCTAATTGTTGAATGCACAAGAACATCCCATAAGGTCCAGTGAGTTTAAACAAAAGCAGATGCCTGGGGAGATGGACAGAGTGGTTCATTCTTGAGATTTGATTGTTTTGTTGAGGCTGATACCCACTAAAGCACACCTGAGCTCGCTCACTTGGGACACCAGCTGAGAACTTCTCTTAGGAAAACCAACACACTCAGCCTGTGGGACACATCGCTGTACTTTTTATCTCCCCTGCACGTAAAAACAGTGTAACAGAGCGCTCGCTGCTGCAGGCCGAACTATCTGTTTAACCGAGGACATCCGTCACCGAACGATGTGTTTGTACAGAAGTTTTATACCCTGAGAAATAAAGAATATTTGGTATAATACATGGTGTGTTTTGTTGATTTTGGGGCTGGTAGGATTGGGAATGTGTGTGTTTAAATATTTACTCCTTGGTGTATGTGATCTCTGACCTCTGGCACACAGCGAGAGCCCACAGCCTGGACAAGAGGATATGTTTTCTTAAAGTATACATGTAGATAGAGCTTGCCTGATGCATATTTGTATATTTCTATGTCTGTTCACCAGCATGATTTCATGATTTTGACCAGGAAGAGAACTTAAATAACAGTCAGTAGCAGATGAAACAGGCCCTCAGCACATGGTTCCTGTTGGCTCCAAACTGAATGTGTTTTTTCATCTTGTTGTGGCTGAAGTGATGTTTTGGAATTGGACAGCGTGCTTTGTGATAACCAAGTGCAACAACCATGCTGTGTTCAGCTGATGCACATCAGGAGAGAGGGGATAAGATGTGAGCAATGTTTGGGGGCATGGAGACACGCACGCACACAAAACAGACAAGTCTCTCTCTCTCTCTCTCTCTCTCTCTCACACACACACACACACACACACACACACACACACACACACACACACACACACACACACACACACACACACACACACACACACACACACACAGATGCCCACAGAAAGTCATCCAACTTCAGACTGGATCATTGTAAACAGGCTCTCCGCTTCCAGGCCCTCACGGTTATGCAAGAGCTTTATTTTGAAGGCTGTCATGTGACATTTGGTTAGTGGCATGTCTCTGCTCTTGGAGACAGTGTGTGTGTGTGTGTGTGTGTGTGTGTGTGTGTGTGTGTGTAGCATGCCCTGACTTAACTCTGCCTGGGAAACAGACCGCTTTGCTCTACCTGACAACACAGAGTTTGTACATAATGAGAAGGCTGACTTTGCTGTGGCCATATCAGCTGTGCTGTCACTTCAGCAGGGTCAGGACCCATTTACTAATACTGCTATTTTCCTCTATGAGTGGGATGCAAATTATAGCTTAGTTTTCAACATATAATAATCATGAAGTGGAAATCTGTGACAATAATACTGGAAAGAATGTAAATGGTGGACAACATTTTCTTTTCTGTTTTCTGGGTCTCCAGTCAGCAGATTGTCAGTTTTGATATGCGAGCCAAACCTCACAAGTGCTGTAAAGTAAGTATTTAATCAAATCAAAGTGTAATAAAATGTCCCCCGAAATCTGCCTTTAATTCTAATCAGCCCTATTAATGCATAACATATATGAACACCTCACAAGCATTTAGGAACTGAGCTGCTGTTATCACTGTTGGAAATGTGTAACACATGTAAACACATGTAATACCAATATGAAAGTTGAAATGTAGTTTTCTGCCTGCATCATCATGTGAAATGATTTCTCTCTTTTAATGCGTTTTCACCATGTCATTACATTTTGTTCAAGTTTCGTACCTGTACAGAATGACATGCATGGCCACAACCCATGTTTGGCTGCATACCAGCTGTTTTCAGTCATGTCTGGATTTATAATTGTGAAAATAAACCATTGGTTAATCTAATAATGTCCAAAAATATTGCATTATCCAGCAATGTGATGTTGCAGTTTGATTAAACACGTGGAAAAACAAGGTACCAACAAACAAGTAACATACAGTACATTAATGTTTATTTTCTTATTTTGAAGTATCACAGTCACATGTGGACACAAACACATGAAAGGAAAGCTGCCAGTACCCAAGGCAATGGTCTCAGGCTCAGTTCCAGCCCATTTTCTAATTTTATAGCCTCTCTGTGTCCCAATGTCTGTGTGTGTGTGTGTGCGTGCCCATTTATTACTCATGTTGTCGGGACATAACTCTGTTTGCACAGTCACATTGTGGGGACTCGCCATACTTGTGGGGACAAAATGCAAGTCCCCATAATGTAAATCATTAAATGTAGGGCTGAAGACTGTGTTTAAGATTAGAGTAAGGTTAGGTTTAGGTTAAGTTTAGGGTAAAGTTTGGGGTTAGGCAGGTAGTGGTTATTGTTATGGTAAGTCTCCAGGAAATGAATGTAAGTCAATGTAATGTCCCTAAAAGTGATGAAAACCAAATGTGTGTGTGTGTGTGTGTGTGTGTGTGTGTGTGTGTGTGTGCGTTGACTTAACCAAAAATTGGGGACATTTTTCAGAATACACACCAGTTGATTGGGGACGGCTTTGCAAATGGGGACAAAAATTACCGTCCCCATTTAGATTTCAATATAATCGTATTCTACAAGCTCCAACATGCATTTCTGTCTTAAAATCGCCACTGTCCCCAAAACTGACTTTTTTTAGATTTCGTGTGTGAGAGTGTGTGCCCCCCCCCCCACCCCCACTCAATCTGTGTATAATTCTGCACACTGCCCCTGGTGGAAGTGTATGGTACTACATCATGCACATGTCCCCAATTTGATGATACATTTTCTGATAAAAGTGTGTCTCCACTCCTTGTTAAATATAACAAAGCTATTGCTTTTAAGGTTATCAGCAAGCAAAATGCAATCCTATACATCATGTATAGTATAGCTGTATAAATAATGTCTGTTTTTAAATGTCTTTCGCCAGTAGACTACTCTTATTCATTAAGAATTTCACCACAAACAACAAAGTTAGCACATAATATTAGCTAGGGATACTGACTTTATTCTATTTGTCTGTTGTTTCAACTGAATGACTTAAATTTTATTGTGTATGTTGTGTATTTTATAGTAAAGCTATTGAAAAAAATTGGGGTTGAATACCTCTATGGGTGCCAAGGTGTTTTTCAATTTAGATTTTTTTTCCCTCTTGTTTTGCTTTAGCTTCCTTAAAACAAAAAAGGGAGAGAAAACTATGTGAAGGGGAACAGTTGCCATTATACATCTTATCTGGTCCTTTTATAACAGGAAACATATTCCACTGACTAGCCAAATACAAATTGGCTGATGTTTGTGTAGTCTACAAATACATCCTACCCCCTTCAGAATCAGAAAGCCTTTATTAGTCCCCCGGAGGGGAAATTTCATAAACTTTCTTTTCTCTGTTGTACATTTCAGTATAAACTGAAATGTACAACAGAGAAAAGAAATAATCTTTACAAGCCTCCTAATCATACTAGTGGCATATCAGTTTACATACAGAAAAGGTTTTACTTATATGAAAGTATGCATAACTAGAAATAAATACGGGCAAATATACTTGAATTCTTTTTAGTTGTTGATTTACTATTTAAGATATGCTCCTCCAAGAGTGCTACCATTGTAATGTGATGTCAGAAAACTGATTTACAATGGATTCACAATGGATTCAAGACACTTTTTCTCCAAGTTTCCGAGTCGGAACTGTAATTTGACTGATTTTGGAAAATCCTGAATTCCAAGATGCCTGGAGATCAGCACTCTACTGCCACAAGAGTCAGATCTCCCACTATGTAGAACGGTGCGACACAAGGTGAGTTTGTGATGATTAGATTTCTGAATTTGCTTGATAGATTACATTATTCAATCACAAGAACATTGGTTTAATAACTGTAAAATCATAGTAAATTGTTAGACCAAACAGTTAAGGTCAAGCTGACTGAATATTTTCGCCAGGCTAACAGTTATCAAATCCCACATGTTAACTACAGAGACAGCAAGGTATTCTGATCACATTGGGCATTTAACACCAGAATATTTTAACTACAGCAAGCTTATATTTGATGTGGCTAAGTTAATCGGTGCTCTGAACCTACTAATTCTATGAGCCATTCTATACAGACTTTATATCATCACAGCACGGTGAGCACAGGTGTTGCTAATAATATCATGTTCTGCACATAATAAACAAAAGAGAGTACAAGTCCAACCTACATTGCGCTCTCCTGTAGTACTGCAAAAGTACTATATACCATGTGTGTAGTATCTTCCTCTACATACAAAGCTAGTCCTGTGTGTTTGTCTTGGCCAGGTAGTGATAGTCTGTGTTAACTTGTTATTATAGGCTTGCTTACATATATTAATGGTCCAAACAGATAAACGTCCCCAGTTTGGATCATATAGTATGTGTATGAGTGTCGAGTGTCCCCAGTAGTATGGATAGGTTATTATGTATTAGTGTTAAAGCCATCCAAACACATGAGTGTCCCCAGTTTGGATCATATAGTATGTGTATGAGTGTGGAGTGTCCCCAGTAGTATGGATAGGATTATGTATCAGTGTTAAAGCAGTCCAAACACATGAGTGTCCCCAGTTTGGATCATATAGTATGTGTATGAGTGTGGAGTGTCCCCAGTAGTATGGATAGGATTATGTATCAGTGTTAAAGCAGTCCAAACACATGAGTGTCCCCAGTTTGGATCATATAGTATGTGTATGAGTGTGGAGTGTCCCCAGTAGTATGGATAGGATTATGTATCAGTGTTAAAGCAGTCCAAACACATGAGTGTAGGGCTGGGCCGATAGAACAATAGCGATATGTCTCGCGATAGACACACCATCAATATCAATATAAAATGCGTTCGATAAAACATTCGATAATTTTTTTTTTCTTCATCGGAAGAAACCTGAAGTTTTGAAGCAAGGTTAGTTGCATGAACAAAGGCACTCGCTCTCAGGTAACCGAGCAACGTAGGCGGAGTCGAAAATAGAGCCCTGTGTCTCTTTCTGTTTCCATTTTTTTTGTAATAATTGATCTTTTTGTTAATAAAAGATCAGTGAAGCTGCAACAAACGTGATTCTCTTCAGACTTTATTCCCTGTGTTTTGCACCTGTGTGTCCCATTCTCATTGGTTGGAACATTTACTTGTAATATATTCAACTGTCCTCACATGTTTTGTGTTAATTCAGTTAGTATTGACATAATTTCAAGAATCTCCAACCTCCAAATCAAATGACTCCCCTAAATGGGGGACTAGACACATCTCAAGGTGTGGAATCTCTGCCTTGGAAGAAACGACCCCAAAGATGACTTCTATCAGAGTTTGTGTATAGCCCAAGTCCCCAAAGGTTGCTAAAATATCATTTGTCCCCAATCTCAAGGTAAAAAATCATACTGGAAAAAAGAAGCTTTAATCAAAAAAAACAAGTGATTTTTGTATTGTGGGCATCCTTCCACCTCTGAAAATGATGGCATCTTCTCTCTAAACCATGACAGAACAGCAAAAATGTGGGTGTCCCCAAAAGTGGCGTGTTTTTCCATTCGACCCCAAAGGTGGTCTAAGTACGTATGTGTGTGTGTGTGTGTGTGTGTGTGTGTGTTACATAACATAAAGTGGGGCCAGAGTGACATCAGTGCAGACTCTTAATGAGCAGAGCTGAAATACAATCTCTACTTTCCCAGCAAGCTATAAACCTAATCAATGTGTGTGTGGACAGCTGCTGAGTGTGTGTGTGTGTGTGTGTGTGTGTGTGTGTGTGTGTGTGTGTGTGTGTGTGTGTGTGTGTGTGTTTTCAAAAAAGAGATAGCAGTTAAGACAAAGCGAAGAAAGAAAGGTTAAAATTGGTGACAGCCGGGAAGAGGGAGAGAGAAAAACACTGACAGATAAATTAGATTATAAATTAGATTGATTTACGTTCAATATGTGGAGACTTGACCTGAACCACAATCACTCTACAGCATGCTGAACTGCAACCTTAATTGTAATGAGCACCTATTTACTAATTACTCACTGTGATATTTCACTTTAATTTAGGGAACACAAAAATGGTCAGCGATAGTCACGTAAGATTGAAATAATGAAAGTCGACGTAATCTATATAATCTGCAACCTCAGCGCTGGATGCCATTAAATCCTGCACACTGATTCTTTAAATTATGGAGCCTTTAAGGTCACAAAAACTTTTTATTTCTTTATATGCATGATAATAATATATATAATAATATGATGATAATTTGAATGCACAACGTACTAGTATGTGGAACAGGATAAAAAATTGTGACATTTTAATCTTGTATTGGGAAAATGTACGACTGTATCGTACAAGTACGTGATGACGTAATGTAAACTCCAGCAGAGCTCCACACAACTAAAACCAGAGTGAGCCGAACCAGCAGCATAAAGAGGTGGGAGGTGAGTCCTGAAAATGTGACTGTGTGAACAGACTTTTTCGCCCACAGTGTGGTCAGTGCAGGTTCACACACAGTGTACAGACACGGCAGACTAACACACACCCCTGGAATCTGAAACTGCTGCCTGAATGTGCTTTATCTCTGCTCATTCAACTCTTGCTCTCATGCAAACACACTTCTTCCTTCCTTTCCTTATCACTCGGCTTCTTTCTCTGTGTTTTCCTGTCACACTCTGTCCTTGCCTCTCTCTGCCTTTCTGCCTTTATGTGTGTGTTTGTGGCTGGTTATGTGTTTCCATGTGTGTTCAGAGTTCACAGTGTGCAATGTGGCATTCACACAGTTGAGACACAGTGTGACACATACAGCTTACACCCCTGTAGCCCCCCCCCCCCCCGCCCCCCCCTGTGAACTGTTGACAGCAGCTGACCACCGCGTTTACATAAGCACGTTTCTGCAGAGAACGCCACATACATCACGGTCGAATCACGATGCACTGCACTTTCACTACGCTGTGTATGTGAATACACACGATATGTCAAATCTCTGTGGAATATGTGCTACGCAGAGTAAGGTACGGATTTACAACATTTCTCAGATAATGTGGACACCTCCCAGCAGCTATATTTGGGTTTCTGGAAATAACTGAAATAACTCCACATGGACAACATGTCAAAAACAACCTAGCCACCTAAATCAGTTTGATGCTTCTATTAATTTCAGTCGCAGTGGTCACAAACTGAAAGACAGTAATATTTTTTCATTTTTTAAATATCTATATTTTGTAATATAGCACTGAACAAGGAAGTATTTAGCTCAGATCGAGATGATGTACATAATGCTTTTGCTTAAATTAGTGGATAGACCTGCAAACGCACACAGGTGTTTTAACACAATCTGACTTATTAGACCTCTACACCTCGGCAGTGCTGTGGTGGGAAGGTTTTCTGTGCCAGTCAGAATAATAAAGGTGAAAAGCGTCAGCTCAAACTGGTGCAACAAAGCTAACAGGAGAGGAGGTGATATGAGTCAATCAGCCAGCGTAAGTGAAATCACGTGTGGATATATCAGGTGTGCAGGGCCTTTAAATGGGAACCAGAACAGTTGATGACTAATTGAAATAGTTAGCTTCCTCTTCTTTTATTGAAGTTTGAATTGCTGTGTTGTTGTTGCGGAGCAAGCAATGAGGTAAGGGAAGTGGCTTTTAAAGAGCACAGATGGAAATATTGTGAGGACATCATCAGTCCTTCTCGTCCAGTCTGAGTCTGATTGACGAGTCAGCAGATGTACTCAGCCCTGCAACTTTAAGATGCAGCTTCAGCTCAGTTACTGGTCTGTGCTGCACTGAGACTTTGTGCTAATGAAATCTTTTGAGTTGCTTCACTCCTTAATGAAGTTCCCCTCCAAAAGGTCCTTGTAACTGTTGATATTTCCCAGAAGGCGAACATTTGCTGCTGGAGTGAACAGA
Source organism: Chaetodon trifascialis (assembly GCF_039877785.1). Classification (NCBI taxonomy): domain Eukaryota; kingdom Metazoa; phylum Chordata; class Actinopteri; order Chaetodontiformes; family Chaetodontidae; genus Chaetodon; species Chaetodon trifascialis. The sequence continues at coordinate 18,800,158 of NC_092056.1, forward strand.
GTTGAGGGATTTGATGTGGTTGTTGGGCAGCTTTAGGCTACGTTTAAACTTAGGGAAAACGCACATGTTTTCATGCAGTTTGGCCTCTCGTTTACACGCAAACAGAGTTTTTTTCACAGAAAATGTCACATTTTTTAAAACTCCGGCCAAAGTGGAGATTTCTGAAAATGCCGGTTATGTGTTGCCGTGTAAACGGCGTTTTAGGTTCCAAAACATCACAACATGCGACTGAAAGTACTTAACGTCATGTGAGCAACTGTTTACACTCGCGCCCATAGGTTTGGCATAGTTATGACGCGCTCAACGGCGTATTTATCCGGGTTCATGTAAACAACAACATTTTTGAAAACGATGTTGTGTGCACGATGTTATTTTTGAAAATGGAGGGGCCAAAATATCCATTGTCCAAAAGTCCCTGCTACGTGTAAACGTAGGCTTAGTTTGGAAAATGTCTTAATTTACCCAGAATTCATGGCAAATGAGTCTTGACTGAGAGAACTAGACAGCTTTGTGTAAAAGATGACGTTAGACATCTGAAGTCTGAGTAGTTTGATCTCAGCTGTAGACAAAGTCTATCTTTGTGAAAGCAGCCCGGGCTACACTGACCAACCTTTTCATGGCATAGCAGGAAGAACACAGGTGTAGCGAATAACATTAATGACTGTTCCGGTCAATTAAGTGTTCCAGTGAGCCGTGACCCTGAGCCCGCCTGCACGCACAATAGCAGGAACCTGGAATTGGTTCACCTACATGAAATACAGCCACCATTAAAGTTATTAGTTACTTTTCCTACTATGACGCGTCAGAACATCTGCAATGAAAAAGGTCTATTGACGAATAAGTTTTAATGACTAAGGTGAGTAATGAGACACAAAGCATGTTCATTTTAATCCACAGAGGCTGGATCTTTATGTGGTTTTCAATAAGGTCAGACTTTAAGACTCACTGCAACACACTGGCTGCGCACATGTTGATAATAAATGTGCAAATGTTCAATGATTGAATTAACATGGTTGGCTACATACTATGTCATATCTAATATTACACTTTTCTCTCTCTCTCTATATATATATCTTATAGTGAATGAGTGAGCTGATAATACAAAATTAAACTTGATTTTCAAGTTCAAATCGTCTTTCCTGTGACACTAGATCACAGATATGGCACTGGAAAGCAGACACAGGAGAGTAAAAACCAGACCACTCAGGGAATATAGACCACCTAACAGAGAGCACAGACAGTAGACCGTCTCGACTGAGGCTGTGAATAAGGTGCACCTCCGTGGTTCAGAGCTGAGGAAACTGAGTAGTTTGCACATCTAGAGGATGGTATGTCTCACACAAAGAAGAATCATATGAAACGTAAGAGGAAAGAGGAGGATGGAGCAGCTTTCATGATATGTCTCATGATTTGTCTTCGTCTTCTTAAAATGTTAATATTTTACATTTCACATTTATTGTTGATGTCTGTTGCATTTAAATTTTTGAAAATTCCATCCAATGGACATTGGTTTGAATGCTTGTATACACACACACCCGCACATGCACGCCCGCACACACACACACACACACACACACACACACACACACACACACACACACACACACACACACACACACACACACTTCTGGGAAACAGGGATTAGTAACTGATACTGAGAGGTGGGAGAAAGCAGCCTCCCTCTGCGGCCTCTTAAACCAGATGTAACCAGCTGGCACACACACACACACACACACACACACACACACACACACACACACACACACACACACACACACACACACACACAGCTCCCAGTGACCAGGCTTGTGGCCAGAACTTTTGTCCTTTTCTCAGCTGTGTGAGCTTACAACACATAATGGAGAGAGACAGAGAGAGAGACAGAGAGAGAGAGAGAGAGAGACAGAGACAGAGAGAGAGAGACAGAGAGAGAGAGAGAGAGAGAGAGAGAGAGAGAGAGAGAGACAGAGACAGAGAGAGAGACAGAGACAGAGAGAGAGACAGAGAGAGAGAGAGAGAGAGAGAGAGAGAGAGAGAGAGAGAGAGAGAGAGGCCTAGTTTCAGCTGTGCAGAGTTCAAAGATGCTGCTTCAATGTGTCTCTGTAGCCAATGATTCTCTCCGTGGTAGAGGACAACAGCTCCTTGAAGGTCTTTAACTGTTCGACTTTTATACCATTTCAGGTCGGACGGTTGCATGAAATTGAATCTTTATCTGCACATTAGAATAACAATAGTAAATGTTGCACATAAACTACAATACGTCTCAGATACAGAGAAGATGTGGAATGAAGGATGACCTGTGTGAATACGCTTGTGTGTTACTTGTAGGGTGTGTGTGTGTGTCTGTTTAAGCCAAACAGACAGTGGGGGAGGGAGTGGGTGCATGATGTTGAAGTAGTAACTTCAGGGAGTCAAGTTCATCAGATCAGCTCTATGAGTCATGGGAATTTGGTCCTAAGAGTCAGAGGGAGGATGATTCTTCACAGATTCTATGTTTCTGTAGAAACAGAGAAGATTACTGTAGATATAATACCTAAGGTTTTTTTCTCCAAACATTTTACCTTAAAATTTAACAAGCTTTTCTATAGTTACTCAAAAATGGGCTACAGAACCACTTTCATGGCTGCGAAACTTGCTTTAAGAAGTTGTACCTGAAAGAAATTTGTTTTTCTGGAATATACGTGTCCAGAACAACTCCACTTTTAATGCTCTGCAGCAGGTGTGTGTGTGTGTGTGTGTGTGTGTGTGTGTGTGTGTGTGTGTGTGTGTGTGTGCGTGTGTGCGTGCGTGTGTGTGTGTTTGAGCCTGGCCGATAACGGCATATCAGTACATCAACTCCTGTGTCCGATTTTCAACTTTTCTTCTTGGGTAAACGATGATCAATAGTGGGCTCAGTCATGAGATATTGGGCATCTGCTCATATCATATGATCTGTACCACATAAAGACCTCAGGGCTTCTGTTGCTGCTTCTGGGACGGGGGTTTCCAACCTAGTCACAAGATGATTCAGCTGTGGGGAGCAAGATTTTTTCAATCACAAGATCATTAAAGAATGGGCCAAAATATCTAATTCAAGCTTTCGGTTTTTCTTAAGTTTCTCTTAATGACTGCAGTCAGTGTTGTAAGGCGTATTCTTGGATGAATCTCTGGTTGAACATATGACCTTTGATCACAGCAGGAAGAATGGTCTCTGTCTGCACGAATGCACGAGACAGCTGAACAACAGCTCTTTCACTGACAGAAAGCAGACATGTAGGTAACAGGAAGCATTTCCAGCACCCTTATCTCTGAACACACCACAATGAATCCTTACATTGAATGTCCTCGGAGTGGAAGCTCACACTGTGACTCCAGAGTAATGTTCATATAAGGTGATGTTATACTTGAAGCTTTAACCAGCACAGTCTCATACTCAACCAATGTGTTGTATAAAGGACCAGGGTGCAGGATTCAAGGGGTTCTATTGTCAGAAATGGGATTAAATGGGATTATTGTTATGTTTTCATTGGTGTATAATCACCTTAACATAAGGATTTTTGTGTTTTCATTACCTTAGTATGAGCTTGTTGTATCTACAAAGGGAGAGGGTCCTCTTTCATGGTGTCCACCATGTTTCTACAGTAGCCCAGAGTAGCCCACACTGGCTCTAGGTGGCTCCTCTCGCATTTTTGGCAAGTGTCACAGCCACTGTAGGTTCTCCTGCTTGGAGGAGGAGGAGTGAGGCAGGGGTTAATCAGTTGGTTGAAATCTGCAACCTCACCACTAGGGGCGGCAATGGCTCGGGAGGTAGAGCAGTCATTCACTGATCAGGAGGTCGGTGGTTCAATCCCTGGATTCAGCAGTCCACATGCCGAAGTATCCTTGGGCAAGTTACTGAAACCCAATGCTGCCCAATGCTGTGCCATCGGAGTGTGAATTCATATGTACATTGCTTTGGATGAAAGCGCCTGCCAAATAACTGCACACAGTGCATGCACACTGGGGACATTTATTGCAGCAGCATTATCTTACATTAATTCATTCCAGTGGTCGATAGGGTGAGCTACCAATAATGTTATTGAGAGAAAGGACGGTTTGAGCGATGGAACTGTCTGAGGGTGTGGTGGTTTGGGAAATTCAGTTATTTTCTTGTGTTCTGTAGAGAGGTGTGGGACTTTGTTTCCTGTGTTTCCTTTTCGGTAGAGCCTGGGCGTGGCTCTCCAGGTGGCTGAGAGCTGGCTCTAACACGGCTGGGACTCATCACAATCAAGCACAGCATATAGACTGTGGATTGCAGAGGACTGGTTGCCAGAATGTTTCTGCTGCTTAGTGGTATTGTTGGCTGTTTACTTGCGCTACCTGTGAGTATACGTGTATATTTAGTTTTTGCTCTGTCGTGTCAATCACCAGTGCCTGATCTCCTGTGTCTTTCTTCTTTTTTGCTCAGTGAGTTCTCCTGCATCGATCTCCAGCTCCAGTGTCTCTGCCACCACACCGCCCAGCCTCTTGCTTCCACCTGCCTCAAGCCCTCAACCATCACCACCTTGCTTCACCTTGCCTCCCCCATCATGTGCCTTCAACACAAGTACTCACACCACCTGAGCTCAGTGCGCTCCAGCATATCTCTGAGCCGCTCTCTACCTCAGTGCCTCGTACCTCACCTGCTGTTCCCAGGACTTCCCAGCTTCTAGGTTCCTGCATACCTGGAGTCTCCTTTCATTATCCATTCAAATAAATTCCTATTTTACCCTGACTCCTAGTCGGTGTCTGCTGTTGAGTCCAAATCCTGCTGATTTGGCTGGAACCAATTTTTTTTTTCACCAGGTCCTCGGGACCTACTTCATGACTAACTAAATAACTGAGACATTGGAACATTGAAGAGAAATGAAAGCAGTGGCAGCATCGCTTTGTTAAAATGAATGGAAAGTCAGAGGGAAAGAAAATACTATAAAGAGCTCTAACGAAAAACTATTTTCTCTCCTAAAGACAAATTCTTACAACAAAATGCCAAATCTTACCTTCAAGTGATAATTCACCCAAAGTGCATTTCTCACTATGAAACACCCTGGAGAATCTTAAAGGTGGCCTTTAAAAGGCCTCCTCCTCCTTCCATAGTGATCAGTTTTCATTGCTGAAGACTGATCAAACAGTCTGCAGAAACTTCTCAGACCACTTCTGAACCACTGTTCATTTATTCACTGTTCATTACTCAATTATTTCCTTCACAGTCATATTTTTGCTCAGTGCTTAAACAAGGCTGTGTGTGTTGGTTTAACACACCATGAAATGCATCTGCTTCCTGCTTTTTAAAACTTTTCTGCATAACACTTAGAATTCACTGGAATTATCATGAGTGGAGCACAAATGCTGTTTTTGTCAGAGGGCACAACCAGAGATTATGTATGCATCACAGCTTCCCACCCCTTCACTGCATAAAAGGATATTACTGTAAAATAAAGGCGTGTTTCTCTGTGCACAGCTCACGGTGGCCTGTCGGTAAAGGAAGCATCGCTGTACTTAACAGTTCAAATGAGAACAAGTGTTTGACTGAGAAAGAAGAGATGAAGGAAGAAAGCTGGAAAAACAGAGGAGAAAGATAAAAATCCATTTTGGTGGTAAAAAAAAATGTCGGGGAGAGTCAGACAGGAGGTGAATCTGTGGCTGAGAAAGAATGAAAGTGAGGAAATGCTGGGTGATGTCAGAGCAGCAGTATGTCTGCTGATCAGACAGCTGCTTGTTTCCACTTCTCTCTTATCTCTGACCGCACCCTGTGTGTGTGTGTGTGTGAGTGTGTGTGTGTGTGTGTGTGTGTGTGTTTAAATACTGTACATGCTGATGTCCTGATATGAATCAATCAGTTCCAGCATGCACACTTTGCTTGTGTGTGTGTGTGTGTGTGTGTGTGTGTGTGTGTGTGTGTGTGTGTGTGTGTGTGTGTGTGTGTGTGAGTGCACAGGTGTGTTTGTGAGTGATCAGCGGGGTCTGAGCTTCAGGTCTTGGAATGTGCTGCCCTGATGAACCCTGGTGTGGATGACCAAATGTTTATATTTAGCGCATATTTGTACCTACAAACAAGTATGGTGCTCAAGTACGGATGTGTACTTGAATGTACAATCTATGTGTCTGCATGTGTGTTTACGTGTGTGTGTGTGTATACTACCAAAAAAACCCCTCAAACTAAATGTTATCTATTGCATGCCAATCTGGATAATCTGCCTCTGCTACTCTACTTCATATTTCTGTTTCACTTACAGATAAAAAGTATTTTGCAGCTCACAGTTTTCACTTTTCTTCTACTACTTTCATTTATATATAATGGATCTTGACACAATATTATCTATCTAATTTTAAGGATGCTTTTAGCAGTTATTGGTACTGGAATTGACTGAATCAGCTCATCTTTTGTTGAGGCCTGAAGCTGATTTTATTTTCTATTGTTGTGAATTTCATATCTGACAAAAGAATGTGACGGAAATTTCTATTTAATTTTTATTTCAAATAAAAAGGTCTGAAATGGATAGCATTATACATAAGCCCTGCTACTTGTGTTAGCACCACAGTGGTCATGAAACTTGCTGATAAAATAATCAGGAGGTGGACATTTTTCTGTGGATCCTCTCCAACAGTGAGATCAGCAGGTTGGAGTCTAGAATCAGGCTGAAGCGGTAAAAACAACATGAACATGGTGAGATTTGTCAAAGGATGAGACACAAGGACAGATAGAGAGAAAAGGAGACATGACAAAGTAATCAGCGAGGAAGGAAATAGAAAGGAAATGAGGAAAATGTCAGAGGACAAAGAGGAGGGATTTAATAGTAAAAGAAAGGAGTGAAGAAGAGAGGAAGTGGAGTGAAGAGGTGACAGGAAGTGACAGTGGGTGGAGGAGGAACATGGGAAGAGGGGCACAAGAGAGGCAAGAGAGGTGAAAGGGAAGAGAGGGAAGAGAGGAAAAGAAAAAAGGATGTGTGGGGTTTTCCTGTTTTTCTGCAGCTTTTTCAGTTTATGCTTAGCTTGATGCTGATGAATTACACATGAAGGCGTACACACACACACACACACACACACACACACACACACACACACACACACACACACACACACACACACACACTGAGGATGTGTCTGGAATTGACATACTGGTACATCCTGCAGGCAATAGAACAGCTGACTGTGACATCTTATATCAGCTGTGTGTGTGTGTGTGTGTGTGTGTGTGTGTGTGTGTGTGTGTGTGTGTGTGTGTGTGCGTGTGCGTGTGTGCCAGTAATATGGGGTTAAAAATGCTAATGCTGATGCTAGGAGGGCCTTGCAATGTGTGTATTTGTGAGGACCAATTTGAATTCTAACCTTGTAAGTGAGGACAAGGTTCAAAAGTGGGCCTGAGGGTTGAGTTTAGAAATGTAGTTGTGATGGTTAAACCGGCATTATTTTTGGCCAACACAGCAGTCTGTAACACAACACTGAAAGAATACCGTCTTATGAAACTGATAAGACTCACATGTTAGCTGTAGTTGATTATTTACACATCAAGGTGACGTGGAGCAACACCAGCGTTCAGGAGTGATGTTTTCTGTGTCTAGCTGTTGACATTAAGTCCAGTGTTCCCTCCTTTTAGCTCTGTTTTTGGTCTGTGCTCCTGAGGCAAACATTTGTGTCTTCAGTTGCTAAATGCTCCTCTGTGCCCATCAGGCAGCTGTGTCCCTCTGTGCTGATCAGGTGCTGTGCAGCACGTTCATCTAAGCATTTTCACTGAAAACAGCTACGAGGGCAGAGAGAGTGAACTTAAGCAGTGAAATTGTGGACTAGAAAACAAAATGAAAAACAATGAGTCGAAAGATGCTTAGAGCTCCACAGAGCTACCAGGAACTGCCGAGTCGGGTGATAAATCTGTGTAGGTTCATCACTACCAGTCACCTCTTTCACACACACACCCATTTCATTCATTTTTTATGTAAAAATATATCTGTGGTTGTGGATTTGGGGCTACTGAAGAAGTAAATATATATCATATTGTGTGCAACTATGTGTGATAAATAAAGTACATTTCTTCTTCTTCATTAAATATTTTCTTTTTTGTTCCATCATTATAGGGAAAATACTAATTGTTCTGTCCAAAACTAAACTCATATAACATCATTGTATTTTAAGTGTTTTCATAGTAATTCTAAACTACCTAAACCAGGGGTTCCCAAACTTTTCATTGCCATGGCCCCCCAAGCAGCATTAGCTTCTGGCCTTTGCAAACCCACCGACAATGCTACAAAATATGTTAAGAAACATCAACTTTTAGAATGATTTTCTTACTTTTATTCACTATTCAATAATTATTACATTTGTTTAGCATAAGAATATTATTAACTAACATGTTTTGCTGTTTAGTTTTTTTTACTTAACTTACCTCCAATTTTCTGAGGCCCCCCAGCACCCCCTGGCAGCCCCCCACTTTGAAAACCACTGACCTAAACTACCACCACTACTGAAAACTATAAAAAACATTTGTAAGAGGAGTGCAGATTAGAAGTGAAAAAGACCTTACAGTTAACTATTTTGGACACAGCAAGTATTTAAACTGCAGTACAGTGACCACTGGAATGTGTGTGTGTGTGTGTGTGTGTGTGTGTGTGTGTGTGTGTGTGTGTGTGTGTGTGTGTGTGTGTGTGTGTGTGTGTGTGTGTGAACCCTGAGCAAAGTCAGGGCAACGAGGCCAATGCAGTTTTAGGAGTAAGAGCAGGAGATCGAAAAAGATCTTGATGAATACTTACAGTGTCTAACTACAACCTGCTATTGTGGTGCAGCTTTCTATATAAGACCTGTTGACTGGAAGACACACACACACACAGACACACACACACACACATGCATAAATACGAGCATGCCTGTGTGCGCTCACACATAGGCGCACAAAGTTCTTTATGTACCATTGCAGGCCAGGGCTAGTTGGACTCCTGTGGTTCTCTTCCACAGCCATCAGTCAAGTTTAAGAGTCTGGAGACAGAAGTAACTCCCCACATCAACACACACACACAGCTGGACAAGGCCACCATTGAGCTCCATAGTAGTAGCCTTTGAGAATTTTTTTTAATAGTTACTGCAGTGAAAGATCAGCCTGGAACAGCCACCTACAGTAGCCTCAGTGTGTGAGAAACAGCCAACCAACAGCTGATTTCCAATCGCTGAAAAGGGTCTTGCAGCCGTGATTCATGTGTTTGCCGACTGGTGAAGAAGGAGTCATGCTTCTTATTTTTGGGATAGCAGTCTGGCCAAGAACAGAAGAGAGCAGAGCAGTGTAATTCTTACTCAACTTACATCCAAGGACAAAGTAGTCTCGTCCACACGGATTCACACACAAACCCACGTGTGTTTTGGCTTATATTGCTGTCTCTTCTAGCACAAGCATGAACACCCAGACTAACAAACCTTGCACGCACTCCCCGTGTCCACACACACCGCCGAAGGCGCTGATCTACAGACAAGAAAGAAAAAACATCCGTCCTGTTAAAGACAGCTAGAACATGTGTGTGTTCTGGTGTGTGTGTGTGTGAGAGATGACATTTTTAGATTCCAAGGACAGGGTGTGTTTCCTCTCTTGCTTTCAATTGTTCCTGCAGCAACAGTGATCCGCTGGGAGCAGAGCAACCACCAGGACAGTGGACCAGCAGCCAATGGCAGGGCAGGACAGAGAGGCCCCGAGGCTGATGGGAACTAAAGTCTGTCCTGTTTTGCTTTGCAGTTTCTATGGAGATTTAAAGTACAGGCACTGCATCTTCATGACAGGGGCTGTGATCATGGGCCATGAGGGCCAAACAGTGCTCAGGTTTTCATGTGACTCAGTCCACTGATCAGCTCGTCCTCACTGACTGAAGGTGTGTATGAGTCAGTGGGATCAGGAGCTTTACTCTCTGTTGGGATGAAACAGACTCTTTGTCCTTTATGGCTCATGGTTACCTCTTCCTGCTTTAAAGGATCATTAACCATCAACAGAACTGGTCCAAATGTCTTTGCTGCCACCTGCAGGAATGTCTGACCACAACCTGCTGAACAAATAACTAATTTCATGCTCATTTCAAACAAACAAACAAACAAACAAACAAACAAACAAACAAACAAACAAACAAACAAACAAAAATAAGTGTGAGTGTGCAGCAAAGATTGATTGTGAAGTGTTTTTTATGTGACAGGTTTTCATGAAATTTGATGCACACATTTTTGACCTCTCTCTGGATTGTCATCTCTTTGGAGACCCCCTTGTCATATATGTTGTGATGTTCCCATCAGTCTCGCCTGGACTTTGTTTAGTGCTAATTAGTAAGTATTTGCATGCTTGGACACCAAGGTCATCATGGTAATCATCATGCTTAACATAAGCATGTTGGAGTAGTCACAGTGAGCATGTTAGCATGCTGATGTTAGCATTTAGCTCAAAGCGCAGCTGAGCCTGAGTACAGCCTCACAGAGCTGTACTGTCCTATGATTGAACGAAGTGTGAGTCACTCATTTATAAACTTGCCTTTGGCTATATTTTGATTAGACTTCCCCCTGCTCCCCTTTGGCTGGGGATGAGACACCACGGCAGCTCATATATTTTGACAAAAAAAAGGACTTATTATACCTGCATCATTCATATGAGTCCATGGAGTCCAGTGATGTCACAGCATCGCATCCATCAGAAGTGTTTGTCTGCACATTCATCTGATCTGATCGGTGTCTTGTACTGGTCTTCTCTCACTGACACACAATCTCACGCTCATATACATGTGCACAGATAGAAAACCTGACTTTGTCGTTAATGTTTAAAGAAGTCATACTCCCTGACTCCTCATTTTAACATTCATATTTAAATGCCTTAAATGTTTTCCTCCATGCACAGCATTTCACAATAAAAGACTTCTGAAAAGCCAATGCAGCAGTGGATGATCTTAAAGAAACACACAGGAATACACAGCTTTCTCATTATTTAAAAAAATGTATTTGTATGTACTTACATACTGGTGTCAAAACAGTATGCACCAAAAATGTCACATTGACTCACAATTACAAAGAAAAAGCTTTTTCTTTTTCTTCAATTACAAGTATTGAAAAAACTATGTACAGAAAAAGAGCATGGTGACGAGACAGTACACTAGAAACAAACTTACAGTCACACAATATGGTTTAAATGCGGCTTCTGCAAATAAGGACAAAAAGGTCTTCTGAACAGTTATACTGTCTTGGTGCTCTGAGCTTGAAATTGTATTTCCACTCAAACAAACCAACAACTTGTGCATCCTCTGTGCAGTCCAGCGTCAGGGTGTTTTCAGTGTGCTCACACAGGATTTCTTTCAACAAAAACTTGCCAGAAAGCTGGTTCATCAGAAATGGAAAAAAACAAAAAACATTTGAGTGGAAACACTTTTTACTTGAAACACATGTCCTAGAGATAATCTTACAATAGGTTTTCCAGTGGAAATGGACAGACAGGGAGAGTAACTGGGGAAGATGGCAGAGCCCTGGAGGGGAGCTGTTTGTGGAGGGACAGTCCAGGGCTTCAACACCACGTCTCTCTGCATGGACATACACAGACACAAAAGGCAGCAAGTCTTTTTTGTCTCTGTACGTTTCCCAGCCATCAGATCCTACATATGAAAAGTACACGACTGGCATCTTTTCACTGTCTGGAAATTTACAGATTTGGATCAAGACAAGACACAAAGCAGGAATGAAAAAAAGGCAAGATGATGGTGATGTGTTGGTGAAGATTGAGCTGTTTGACAGAGACCGAAGAAAATATCCTTCCTTGTAAATGGGAGCTAATGAGAAAAAAAAAAAGAAAAAAAAAAAAGCAAACATGAGCAATTGGACTAGTACCCCAAATCCTTCAGGTCCTCCGGCTGTGGTCACACAAACTGCCCCTGAATAAAGTCAGGGTGGGATATCAGCATCGGAGGGGGAACCTGAAACGGGGTACAAACACATTCAGCACGACACTAAGCTAGCACACGCATTCTCACTGCATCTTGAAGCTTCAATTTGGGATAAAAAGGACGTAAATATCCTTTCATTCAATCATTTTTTCAACTTAATGCAACTGCAGATCTATCTGGAGCCATTTTGGGTCCCTTCTGTGGGTTCAGTTAATTTGAGGATGTGAGACGGTGCCTATGATAGGGATTGGTGGTTTTTAATGGCACTTCGTTGAGATACAGCGGCAGACTTGTAATTTGGGCACAACACAGAGAGCATTGTGCTGTTTCATATTGGAAAAGCAACGTGCACGTTTCACGCTGTAAAACTGCCATGAAAATGCATGTCACACTGAAGGATGTGAACAGCAGTCAGACACATCACAACGAGAGCTATCCTCAAACTTCCACTAAAACAAAACGTGCCGCGTGGATCGAGATTTTAACAGATAACAGCGTGCAGCGCACGTCTGCAGAGATGGTGAGACGTCTCCGAAGTATTTAGAAATACACACTAGTCTCTGTAGACTGGTTTGTCCTGCGTGTTCCTTCTAGTTACAAATAGATGAAAAATTAGGTGCTGTGTTTGGCATGCCAGTGAGTGGCGAGTCTGCCTCTTCTGAATTTAAGAAGTAAAGGTGTGTCCAGCTTCTGTCCGGTGAGAGCGAACAAAAGGAACAACTGGAGGGGGGGTGTTAAAGTGAGAGTCCACCTAAAACAGATGACCAAAAAAACTATACTGATGATCGGGTTCAGCTGATCTTTGAGCATCCGTATAGCGTTTGCAATTTCTGTTTTAGGGCGAACGGATGTTTGTGAGGTCAGGATTGAATTTTGAACAGAATGTGTCTCTGGTGTACAGTATCTGGGGTAGCCTGGGAGCAGCGGCTCCTTCTGGGACAGATTCTCCTCGCCTTTAGTCACTTTTAGCCTTTTTGCTGTCGTTTCCATTCTCCTCCAGCTCTGTCCCTGCTGCCTCCTCCTGATGCTTCCTCTTCTTTGTGTCGTCTGACTGAGCAGAGGACGGGTGTGGCCGGAGGGTGACGATGACGCAGGTCATGTTGTCACATCCCGTCCCGTCTCCAGATGTGTCAGGGGCCAAACAGTGGTCCAACAGCTGTCAGGAGGACATGTGATATTTGAAATTTAAGACGTATAATGACCAAATGTTAAACACGCCTTTGATCAAGTTTCAAAAATCCAGCAAATGTTAGAATGTGTTTTGGTTGTGCAGCTATCGCTGGAAATGTTTGATTCTCAATATTAATTACACAGCAGTGCCTCTATTGGTCTCATAATTACAAACTTTAAAACTTTGGAGCAGTGTGTGAAGACACTTCATCAGTTGCTGGCAGGTACTGCTGGTATTACACCGCAGCCAGTTTTGCAGCTGCAGCACTTTAGCAGAATACTGGACCAGTATCAAAAACTGCTGTCTCCATTATTCACATACAAAAAAAACATGAAAAAACAGGCTTCATGAACACAAATATTTGATGCACTCTGCATAGGTGTAGTTCTTGGCTTTGGTGACATCAAGCTCGCTGTGGCCCTCTCACACAGTGGTAAGCCATGTGGCCGTGCTGGCTGCCTGCTGCAGATGCCATGAAAAACGCTCTGCTTGTACGATCAATTAACATTTAGAAATTCAATTTAATTATATTACCTGTTAACAAAAACAAGTATTGAACATCCTATTTTTTTTCCCAAACTGTGCAGGAACCATGTTTTAGTGTTCACTACAGTCTTGTGGGAATTAAAAAGGTTAAAGATATGTATTAATTAACCAATTCACCTCTTCCACGATGGATGAGAGGGATCTGACGTTGCCACTCTGGTCTGGTTTGATCCTCTCACTGATGAAGTCCACCACCTCCTGACTGCTCAACACATTCCTGCACAAAACACATATAGAAACAGGGTTTTATCAACAGGTAAATGATGAATCCAAAGGAGAAATAAACAACCTGACATACATGAACACGGCAGCTGGCATGTGAAAATGTCCATTCTTTCATATTTAAATCTACAGCTGCACTCGTCCTGTCTACACTGCATATGCTGTACTCAAATAACATCGTTATTCTTCTGCTTTACTGCTGTCAGACGTTTGTTTACTTAGCTTGATTCAACACAGCTTTGTTTGTAGGTTTACGTCATTTCACTCAAACTCACCAGATGCCGTCGCAGGCGATGACCATGAAGTCGTGGTCCTCGTTAAGTGTCAGAACTTTGACGTCTGGCATCGCAGAGATCATCTGCTCCTCTGGTGGCAAAACCTTGTTTCTCTTATAGAAGTGGTCACCTGACAGTGCACATGAACATCTTGTTCAGAGAAAGATGCTCTGCTCACAGAACAAAAGCTTAGCTGTGACACAATAAATACAAAATCAGCCTAGAAGTCACAGAATGGTTCAGGCTTACCAATGGCCCTGGAGAGGTTCAGTCCACCGTTGACCCGTCCATCCATGGTCACTTTGCCTCCGGCGTTTTTGATGCGAGCCAGTTCCACCTCGTCCTCTGGCTTGTGGTCATAGGACATGTCGACAGCTTTGCCTACAGCGGCATGAGAACGGACCTCTTACATTTCAATCAAGATTAATGCGAAGCCTTTCATCAAAAAGATCAAGATAAAACACCTTCAAATTTAAAAGTCCGACATCTAATTTTATTTTAGGTTTCCAGGTGACATTTAAAAAAAACACAGGAACAACCTTGAAATCTTTCTGTTGTCAGATTTAGCACCTCAAAATGATCTATATTCATCAAATGAGCTTGTAATATGGAAGTGCTGAAAATCTCTCACGTCATGCACCACAATACTATAACAGCCTGCTTCCTTTTTACAGCATAAAACGATTTTCTACGCAGATTGTTTATGATAGTCAGTTTATGAGCTTTGTGTACCAGCATACTAATTGCTCGTATGCTTACAGACTGAAAAAGCAGAGGTAACATCATTTGATATACTCTCTTGGAAATGACTCAATCATTTTACAGTCGAACACTTCTACCAAGGTGAATGGTCACTATTTACCGCGCTCAGACACCACGCAGCGAGAGTCTCCGGCGTTGGCCACGATCAGCTGTTTTCCTCGGATCAGAGCCACAACGGCTGTGGTGCCGCTGTCTGAGCCAGGCTGTGGATACATGAACACAGGAGACGTAACACACTGTTAAAATGTCCATGATGTTTTAAAAGACAAACGTCTCCATCTGTAAATGACTCTTGGACCACTGGAATCTTTTTTTAAATGTCTAATTTATTTCAGCCCATGACCTGAACAAAAGCTTTCTGCAGAGAAGATTTTAAAGCAGCTCGTCTCAGATCATTCAATCATTATATTTGGCTTCTGCTGCAAGGTGGCCATCCACCAAACTGTTGGCTGCGAGCTGGCTTCAAAGCTGAAGGCTTCAAATATGACTAATTCCACCAGTGAACATTAGGACATGAGGACACTTAGAACAAGAAGCTCTGGTATTTTGAGAACTCAGTGTGATCAATGTCAGTTTCTGACTATGACAACAAATCGACAACTGTGACAGTAGAAATCTTTCATTATCAGTACATGAACTCCAGAAATGCTGCACTATCGTTCCTGATCTCCAGTTGACAAGTTCGCACTCAAATGATTGCTTTACTTTTCTGCTTTACTGTGGTCATGGATAATATTTAATCCAGGAAATATTTTCTGTTTGAGCAGGCTCTTTTAATATGGAGTTAAATCCGTCTCTTACTAGCAGCCAGCAATGAGGAAGCAGAGAGCATTTTATTATACTGTGCTCATGATAAAAAGGCCATGATGACAGGTGCTGTCTACCCAAAACCTCAATATCACACTGAATCAACCCCACCCAAAAAACACATTTGAACTACAAGCAATCTTTTAACTTGACCTCTAAAACGGAAATTAAAAAGTCACGGCGGCCTTTATTCAGTTTCACTGAGCAATGCTCTCTCTCAGGAACACCTTGATCACATTCACACCTGGAACCTTCCCAGGACACCTCATTTTGTACACACCTCCTCCTTGCCATCCATTCCAGGTAGACACATTTCATCCTCCTCTTCATCCTCAGAGTCTTCCTCTCCCTCCTCTGTGTCCTCCTCTTCCTCCAACTCACTGCTGTCACCCTCTTCCTCTTCACTGCCATCCTTAGAAAAAAAAAAAAGAAAAAAGGTGAGTTTGAGTGAGTGAACTTTGGCAGCCAAACAGGGTGGGTTTATTTCAGTCTGCTGCTCTCACCTCTTCATCGCTGCCCTCCTCCTCTTCTCCCTCCTCAGATTCCTCGCTGTCATCAAAGAACCTGGACTTGGAGTCTCCTGCAGCCTTGGAGGACAAAGAGGAGCAGGAGGGACCTGCGTCTCCTTCTGCCTTACCAGCCTTTTCTTCTCCGTTGGAGCTTCCAGATCCTCCACAGTCGCTTGCTGTCAAGGAGAAACAAGGACAACACGTGATGTTGGACAAGAGAACAGAGAGTAAAGACGATATGTTTGCACTCCTAGGTACTAGGTATTGATTTTCATGTACTTTTAGTGAAGCCACTTCTATTTTCACATAAAGATAGTCATTTCAACATTTATTTTCTTCACTAAAACATGAATCTGAGAAGTTTCTCACGTCATCTTTTTACAGACAATCATGTACTTGTGAAGGACTCCCAGCTCTGTACCTGCACCACTGCTGTCACCTCCTGTTCTCCGACAGGATCGCAGCTTAGTCAAGCATGCAGCTCCTTCGCCTTCCTTCACCTTCCCATTGCTCTCCTCTTCCACCTCCCCATTCACGCCCTCCTTCTTCTGTCCTTCCCCACCTTGCCCTTTGTCCGCTGAGCCTTCGGTTTGCAAGGACGCCTTCTTAGCAGCCGCACTAAGAACAAAACAGAAAGAATAAATAAAAAGGAGTGGACCACACAGGTCTTAAGACTTTTAACTGCTGCTGTTTCAGACAACAATCAAAGAAACATGGTCTTAGTTAAAAAAGCAAAGACAGATTCCTGGTATCAATCACTCAATGTGGATCATTCTGTCCCCAAGTCTTCAGTTGGTGGTCTACAAATCACAATTTCACTGAATTCAAACATATAAACTTTTTCAAACATCATTTCCCAACAACTTTTATAATCTATAATTATGCCATGTAATGCTATCATCACTTCCCTAATGTGATATGATTCCGGTTGAAACATTATACAGCAAGGTGTTTGATTTCAATGCGTTAACCAATGGGCTGTTAGTTCTGGAGAAAAATGGCCAGAAAGCCAACAAATAAATAATGGTCATCACTCTGAGGGTCAGTGTACATGAGGTGACCACTGAGGAAGCACGGCTTTCCATAAAGTGACATTTCCAGAAAGTCCCCATAAGAGAAGCTCATTAAGGCTCAAAATAGCTCATCCTCGTATGAGAAGTCAAAATAAAAAGTCTGTTAGACTACCTACCTGATGGCGGCTACATGCTTGACAGCGTTGCGGTTCTGGCCGTAGCGTACCAGCAGCTCCTCTATGGTCATTGTGGCTTCTTCATGGAGCAAAGCTGCCTCCTCTGTCTCCACTGAAAGGAGGGCAGAATCGTGGAGTCATGTATATCAGGACTTGACATCAATGTTTTTCATCTACCAGCAGTGTACAAGCATGCACGTCGGAGTCTTGCGTGTGTTGTATTTTCATAGTTTTGTGTTTTAGCTTCATGCCCTTGATTATGTTTGGGGTGTTTTTCTTTGACAGTTAATATTCTCAATTCTGCATCACCATTAGAATGAATGAATGAGCTTCATTGCATGTTTGCTACGACTCACAAGCATACCAAACATTATTATATTGTTGTTAGGAGTATACTCACAGTCATCCTCCTCTGCCACCTTTTCAGCCGGGGGTTCCTCAGTGGGGCGTCCAGCAATCTGGGCCAGCTCTTTGATGACGTCCTCTGTGGTCATCCTGCTGTCGATGGCCAAGAAGGCATCCTCCAGAGCCTGGAAACAACATGCAAAATGATGCGTCGGTGTGCATCAAACAACACAGAGCAATTCTAGATTCCAGATGGTTGAGATTCATGTTGTGGTCCGTTCAGAGTGTATTTCCAATGTGTCCGTGAAGCAGAGGAAAAGTGGTAACCACACTCTCATATATTACCTCTGATCCCTCCTTATTTATAACTATGCCACAGTTGGGTAGAATGAACATCCCTGCTGTCAAACTTTAAGACTTCTCACCTTTTGGAGTTTGCCATCTTTGTAGGTTTTCTGCTCCTTGATGATGTCAGGAAGATACTTTGAACAGTACAGAGCCACCTCTTCACCTACATGGGAACAGCAGGTTATGTAAATTCTCATGACAGGTGTGTGTACACACAATATTCAGGCGTGTAAAGCAAATAATAAAATGAAGGGAAGCAAGGAAACACTACACAACAATGGATATGTTGTAATCCAAAAACAGTTGTGCCTCTGACCACTGTTTGAGATGCCAAATGTGAGTTCTGGGAGAAAACTGTTGCTTTTGGAAAAGGATTTGTGGGCAGTGTATGCATGCTGTGCATTGCTAGTGGCAGGATTCGGCAAAGAAGTCACAAAACATTATTAAGTTAGAATTTAAATGCTGCAAATGGCACAATGTGTCCTGCAAATTAATACGAATATGAGACTGTGTGTGTGTGTGCTACCTCCATGTCCATCATACACAGCAAACATGGCTGTCTCTTCATCAAACTCTGGGATGCAATTGTGAGCATCCTGTCAAACAAAAAACACAAAAATGCTCATTACAATTCAGACAACACAACAGTTTACAAATGGCTGCAAATCATGGCAATCAGAATTCCTCATATCATGAAAAAGCAAGTTGCATATTTAAGACACACAAATCAGCGGGGATGAGATGCAAAATTAAAAATGGAGAGCTCTACGCATTATCTTAACTCATTGACATAATCTGAATATCTATATTGGTCAAATGACTTCCGCCTCGTGACAAAGTTCTCTAACAGTACATCAGAGCTGGTGTATTATTGGTAGTTGGCTGATAAGATTTGGCCATGGGTCTGATTTTCTCATCAGACGTCATTTAAATGAGACGAAGACACTGAATCCCCAAACTGCAGCGAAGATCCTTCCTCACATGGCAGCAGCCAAAATTCAAACTAACTGCAGGCACCAATTTCATGCTCTTGGGTGTTGTGAGAGATTGATTACAATAAAACGCAGCATGCCAAAGCCTCTCCACCGTGAATTTCACCCATCACTACAGCTGATGCTCAGAGAAAAGCTACTTTGGGCGTGTGGCGAACTTTCAGGGTACTCTGGAAGGACGCCAGTCAACTCCATACAAACAAACGTAGAGAAAAGCCCCACATGCCAATATCCCGCCATTTACACCTCAGGACACGTTTTCACTCCGTCGCGTTCAAAAAAGAAAGCGGCCAACATGGTTGTCTTCATCCGGCCATTCATTTTACGCCTCACCTCCATGGAGACACGCCAGCCCTGCATGGCAGAGAACCCGTAGCTCATGTTGCCGTTGCCGCCATCGGAAGAGGTCTTGGCAGTGTTAGGCTGCGACAGATAAGCCCCCATGGTTGTCTGTTTCTATGGCTTTACACCTGGGAAGAAGACACAGAAGAAACATCACATTTTAGCAACATAAAAGGAGACACACGTACAACCCAGCGCGGTTATCACACTTCAACTACGATTAACAGCTCGGCTAGTCGAGGCTGCTAGCTAGCTAGCGTTAGCAACACCACAACAAAAAAGTAGACGCATCAGCTAGCTAACATCACCATGCTAACAGGAGCGAACCCGGCTAAACTTCCAGCCGTAACCTCTGCCCCCGCCATACAAGCAGCTGCGCAGTTGTAAAAAGATCAGATGCTCAACACCGACGGCTCATTTACCTATTCTGACAAAGCAGGATGAGCTTATAAAGGGGTCCCAAATAGAGAGATTCACATAGGAAAGATTACACGTGTAGATGCAAAAGCCGCTATCAACACAGACAGACCGAAAAAGAGCTGAAGCAGTGGAGGAAGAGAGCGCGGGCGCATGTCCCTTTCGTCCGGACCAGGGGGCGTGTCCAAGACTACGTCAACACGTCAGGATGATTTTTTTTTTTTTTTTTTTTTTTTTTTTTTTAACTAACGAGCAAACGTTTAACATCATGCAAGCACTGCATACAACACACTGGAAATAATCTCACAAAACAGTGTGTGCGTGTGTGGATACCAAACTGTTCGATTAATAATTAAGCTATTTATCTGTGACCTCACAAACAGGGCAGGAAAGAGAGACACAACGTCGCTGCATAGTGTTTCAGTTATTTATTCTGCATTAAACCACAAATTTCATATTATCAAAATGAAAATCAGAATTTTTTTTTTCATACCCTGCCGTTTATAAAATATTTCCCATAAAGTTTGGATGTCAGCTGTGAAAAATAAATAAATAAATAAATAAATAAAAATCTTGAGGTTCATTATAAAATGTTAAATACAGTACAAATTGAATTCAGGAACCAAAAACGTACCATACTCTCATATTAATATTCGCAACACACAATCTCAAAACTCTCATTTCCATTTTTTACCTGATATTTTGTTTCTGCATCTTATCTGGGAAGAAGTAATCTCACTGAGGTGATTTTATCTATATTATTATTATTGTATATCAACAACATAGTTTATATATTAGTATTATCATTGGCAGAAACCCAGTTATATTCCTCAGGTTCACTCGTACCGCTTGGTGGCGGTATTGTACCATCCCGTTGATTGTTAACGGCCAAAAACATCACAAGAAGAAGGAAAACTACAACGTCAACGATTCAACATGGCGCGGGAAACCCGGGAAGAGGAGATGGACACCACCGGAGTAGTAGACGAAGAGGCGGCCACTTTGAAACTGTACGAGACCCAGTTTTTCGGCTTCACCCCGCAGACCTGCATGTTGCGGGTCTACAGTGCTTTCCAAGACAGCCTGTACGACATTTTACCCGTCGTGGAGAAGGTATGTGTGAGGCAGCTAAGCAAAGGCGAGTCGGACGGGGAAGAGGAGCTGCTCCGGTCCAGGGCCAGGGAGTGCAGCCGAAAACTGCAGCAGTACCTCGAAGAGCGGTTCAAGCAGCTGTCGGCGCGGATGGAGGAGCTGCTACTGAACCGCTGCCTCTCCGTGCCGCCAAATGTCGTGCTGCCCGAGGACAAGTCACACAGCAAACACCCACAAGGCACACAGGTGGGTGAAGGAGTGTTTAAAAGAGCTAAACTCACACACACTTATTATTGATATTAAGGTCTGACAAGACCACCGAAGAGGGGTAATGAAGGGGGCTACGACCCCACACTGTGCACCCAATATGTATGTAAACCCTTTGAAATCAAAGTATGATCTCTGTAGTGTTATCATACCTCATATTCTGTTATTACATAGCTGTACGCACTTGCATACAATAATTTGCATACATATTTGTATATTGAATCCCTCTATTACAGTGGTCCCCAACCAGTACACCAGTACCGGTCCCTGGGCCATTTGGTACCGGGCCGCACAGGGAGACTGAACAAACCAGCCGACCCGACACACACACACACACACACACACACACACACACACACACACACACACACACACACACACACACACACACACACACACACACACACACACTATTGATACTACTTCTACTACTACTACTACTACTAATAATAATAATTATAATAATAACCCGGGACCAGACCACGCACACACTAATAATAATAGTAGTGACACACGCACACTAATAATAATAATCCTAATAATAATAATAACAATACTATTACTAATAATGATGATGATGATGATGATGATGATAGTATCCACCCGGGCCGGGATCAGTCCTGACCTCAGACATACACACTGATTATGATAACAGTTACAGGAAGTCAGTGCATTAAATAAGTGCGTTAGAACAGCAGTCCCCAACCACCGGGGCCATTTGGTACCGGGCCGCACAGAGAGACTAAACAAAAAATATTTCATTGATCATCGGAGTTTGAAAGAAGCTTTATTTGGAAAAACAGATGCATCCGCCTGTGCCTCTGCATACATGTCAAACCGCTACCTACGGTAGTAAAAAAGTAAGCCCACAAGCTAGCAACAATAAGTAAAAAAGGGTTAGGGCAAAGGGGAAAAGGCCAAATGATGAGACAGAAGAAGAAGAGCCTACAACTTCTAAGAGAAAGAAAGCTGCATTTAAGAGACAATATCAGCAGTCCTACTTAAAATACAGGATTATCGCTTCAGGTGATTCTCACGCACCAAACCTGCTCTGCGTAATATGTGGTGACAGGCTCGCAAATGAGGCAATGAAGCCTTCTGGTTGAAGAGAAACAAGCACAGGGCTCCCACTAATTACAACTACATTCAGGGTAATGGTGAGTTGTATTTTTAATCATTTGTTTTTATTCGTTTCTATGCCGGCCCAGCAAATTAGTGCTTTACATGAAACCGGTCCGTGGCGCAAAAAAGGTTGGGGACCACTGGTCTATTAGTATTACTTGTCTGTGCTGATGTAACGTTATTGGCTAATTTTAGCTTGTCTGATATCAGATATCAGTGTCTGTTAGCTGATGAGTGACAAGGAGGAATTCCCAAAGACTTATTTAATGTCATTCATTCATTCATTCATTTAGAAATTCAGTGTTTCACAAAATAATCTTAATTCAGTGTTCACCTATTAGTATTCTCCGGAGATTTCAACCGCACCTTACAGTCTTCATCAGCAGGTTGAGTTTGCTCACTTCTCATGGGGATGGCTCAGTTGTCATCATGTGAAAGTTCATTGTTTACTTCTACTTCTCACGATGCTTGCAGATGTTGTTGAAAACAGGATGATAAGTTATATATCTGTCTGTGATTTGACGGTGGCCCTGCTTCATCCAGGAGGTGCTGAGGCTGGAGTCGTCCCTTGCTGACCTCCAGAGAGCCTACGAAGCAGAAGTGTGTGCCAGACAGGCCCTGCTAGCTGAGCTGGAGGAACAGAGGGAGGTACAGAAGCAGCTGGATGGAGTCCTGATGTGGGTTAGAGAGCTCCAGGTGGCCTGGGTGAAGGAAGGTAATGGCAGCTTCCATGAAAGTTTCGGGCTGGTGATGGAGTCCGTAAAGAAACTGCAGGAGGCTGTCAGGGAGGTCTGCACCAAGGCGCCTCATTGAACTGAACACAAATTTGCATTACTTTGTAAACAGACATTACTCCAAAATTGTTACAGTCTTTTCTGTTTTTAGTCTGAGATGATTTAAAGACATCCATAGCAGCTCGGTGGACATGAGGCCGTTTTTCCCTCTAAATATTCAATAGCTTGTCTGTCCACTTTTCATCTTGTTTGTGAATAATAAACCCCCAAGAGGTATAAGATGCTCCAAATGTGTAAATGTTGTAAAATGGCATACATGTATTCTTGATGCTCAGGTATTATCTCCTCAACACATCTTATTTTCTTACCTTCATTTCTGACTTGAGTGTGGGGGATATTTTTTTTGTCTTCTCACCCGACTGCATGAGCTCGTTGAGGCGTTTGTGATGTTATGATGATGTCCAGCAGAGGGCGCCGTCTGCATGTTAACATCACTCACCCAGTCTAATCCAACCATACTTAAAATGTTGAAGCTGTTTAATGTTAACATGGTTCACACTGATTGAGCTGAAACATACACTGCGTAGCCAGCTTACGAGGCCCGCCTGTAGCTGAAACTAATACAGTCTAGTACAACAGTCCTGCCATGAATCTTCCCTTCATGAAGGTTATAATGTTCAGTTTTTATTCAAAAAGTTTTCATGAGGTGTTGATTCATCTCTATGATAATTCTTTAGGGTGTAGTGTGTGCTGCTATTACACAGAGAGGTGTTTCTGTTGCTTTGTCTATCCTCGTCAATACAAGCGGGCTGAGCAAAATAACAGAAACACCTCTCTGTAATCTAATACAATACAACAGCACCTGCACTTACTTTCCTGAAGGTAACATTTATTGCAGGGCTGTTGTATTAGACTGTATTAGTTTTAGCTCGGTGTACCTCATAAACTGCCAACAGATTGTAAGTAAGACAGAGGAGCTACACGACTGATGGTGTGCAACAGTGAAAAAAGTCAAAGTGGCAGACACTGGTGGAACATAATAAGGTACATTTACTATTCTGGAGACAGTAGTATCCAATCAGCTAATCATAAATGTTAGATTTTTGTTTGCTGGCTCTGATTGTCAACACCTCTGACTAGTAGTCAACCCAAATGTAAATAAACGTCACGCCTGGAACGAGAACATCAGAAAAGGCATCAACAACGGAAATATGGGACTAATACAGTGATATTTCACTGGTGTAAATAATACAGTTATTGATGGCTGAATTTCATTCAGCTTCAGTTTCAGGGTCCTGGTCTTCTGGCTCACTATCACGGCTTACTGGGATACTTGAATAGAAGAGCCATTGTTAATGATATGAGTTACACCAGGGATTTTCCTCCTGTGACAAGTCAAAATGTCTGCTGTAAAAAGACCTCTGAGCATTTTATTGCTTTCAATTGTTTTTTCTTCACTTGTTCCTTCAGGACAGTAAGTTCTAGTAGTTTAAACTGATCATTCTTAACATTTTCTGGAAATTGCATCCGATTAATTCTATATTTCCAATGATTGTTTGTATTGATTACTGCCATATCATTTTCATTGTGCATGGAATGTACCATAAAGACCTTTTCTGCTTTGTGACAGTGGGGACAGCGTCTGCTTATCATCTTCATTAAATGTAACTTCAGTGATACGCTGTTATGTCTGTGTTGATTTCTTTAACTTTTTCACTTTTGGTGGAAATGATGCTGTCTGGGTTGTCCTGGGTTACATAGAGTAGACCAGCGGTCCCCAACCGGGTCAGATCCTGGGACTGATCCTGGCCCGGGTTGATCCGGGAAAGTCCCAGGAAAATTCCTGGTCGGTCCGGGTCGGATTCCGGGTCGGATGTTGAAAATTGATTCATGCCTTTAATTCAAGCTGATTCGACCCAGCTGTTATTATCATTATTATCATTAGTGTGTGTGTATGTGTGTGTGTGTCCTGGGTCACATCCCGTGTCTGGATCCCGGCCTGGGTTGCTGTTATTATGATGATGATCCGATGTTCGATGTTCCGTCTCTCTGTGCGGTACCAAATGGCCCCCGTGGTTGGGTACTACAGGAGTAGGCCATTGGGGGGCGCTAGTGTTTGTTAAAAATGAATTTGTCCATTTGTCTTGTGCGGTAGGATGCCTCTTTCCAGTTCGTCACAACTTTAAAACGTTTTAATCTACTTGTCAGCTTGTTTTATTATGGAAACTGAGGGGAAACTGCAGCAGAATTGCAGGGTGGATTAATAATTACAGTGCGCAGACTGAATAATAATGAATAAGAAATAATCATTTGATGCTAAAAAACTTTGACTGGTAAGTTATTAGTTCACTTTTGTGTCTGTAATCTGGGGTTGGATGTTCAAAATGATTTGTAGGAGAGAAAATATTGTCTAACGTTTTGAATGGAAAGATGCTGTGCTGTTACAGCCTCTCAGCTCCTGACTGATGGGCAAGCGAAAAGAGATCTTTTGATGTTAATAAGAATGTTTGTTGCTATCATTTACAAATGAGCAGAAACTGCAAGCATGAAATTGTCTCCTGTGATTATGGAAAAAGCTTGCTGGTCTTTGAAGTTTAATTTTGAGCGACCCAGTTGCAAGTGAAAGCACATAAACAATAACAACAACAAGAGGTCCAATGTAAACAGTAAACATTTGCTTTAGCATTCCTTTAATTGTGTGTGTGTGTGTGTGTGTGTGTGTGTGTGTGTGTGTGTGTGTGTGTGTGTGTGTGTGTGTGTGTGTGTGTGTGTGTGTGTGTGTGTGTGTGTGTGTGTGTGTGTGTGTGTGTGTGTGTGTGTGTGTGAGAGAGAGAGTGACCTGCCTGTTGTGCTGGAAATGATGAGTCCAGATGGGGAGGTGTGAGAGTTAGCCATTGGTTCTGTTTGTGTGCGTGAGCACAGTGTGAACAGTCTTACAGGCTGTAGCTGCATCGTGTTTGGAGCAAATGTTTTGTTTGTATAGAAAGAAAAATGACAAAAATCATGAGTGTAGATTAAGGAATCAGGCATCACTTGTCAAACCATTTGCTTCAGCATCTTGACTTCACAAGTCAACTGCACATTCAACTTTAGTGCCTCAGATAGAGAACAGCTGAATCTAAAAAGAATACTACACTGCTCAAAAAAAATAAAGGGAACACTTAAACAACACAATGTAACTCCAATTCAATCACACTTCTGTGAAATCAAACTGTCCACTTAGGAGGCAACACTGATTGACAATCAATTTCACATGCTGTTGTGCAAATGGATTAGACAATAGGTGGAAATTATAGGCACTTAGCAAGACACCCCCAATAAAAGAGTGGTTCTGCAGGTGGTGACCACAGACCACTTCTCAGTTCCTATGCTTTCTGGCTGATGTTTTGGTCACTTTTGAATGCTGGCGGTGCTTTCACTCTAGTGGTAGCATGAGACAGAGTCTACAACCCACACAAGTGGCTCAGGTAGTGCAGCTCATCCAGGATGGCACATCAATGTGAGCTGTGGCAAGAAGGTTTGCTGTGTCTGTCAGCGTAGTGTCCAGAGCATGGAGGCGCTACCAGGAGACAGGCCAGTACATCAGGAGACGTGGAGGCCATAGGAGGGCAACAACCCAGCAGCAGGACCGCTACCTCCGCCTTTGTGCAAGGAGGAACAGGAGGAGCACTGCCAGAGCCCTGCAAAATGACCTCCAGCAGGCCACAAATGTGCATGTGTCTGCTCAAACGGTCAGAGACAGACTCCACGAGGGTGGTATGAGGGCCCGACGTCCACAGGTGGGGGTTGTGCTTACAGTCCCCCACTGTGCAGGACGTTTGGCATTTGCCAGAGAACACCAACATTGGCAAATTTGCCACTGGCGCCCTGTGCTCTTCACAGATGAACGCAGGTTCACACTGAGCACATGTGACAGACGTGACAGAGTCTGGAGACACCATGGAGAACGTTCTGCTGCCTGCAACATCCTCCAGCATGACCGATTTGGCAGTGGGTCAGTAATGGTGTGGGGTGGCATTTCTTTGGGGGGCCGCACAGCCCTCCATGTGCTTGCCAGAGGCCTGACTGCCATTAGGTGTCATGAGATCCTCAGACCCCTTGTGAGACCATATGCTGGTGCGGTTGGTCCTAGGTTCCTCCTAATGCAAGACAATGCTAGACCTCATGTGGCTGGAGTGTGTCAGCAGTTCCTGCAAGACGAAGGCATTGATGCTATGGACTGGCCCGCCCGTTCCCCAGACCTGAATCCAATTGAGCACATCTGGGACATCATGTCTCGCTCCATCCACCAACGCCACGTTGCACCACAGACTGTCCAGGGGTTGGCGGATGCTTTAGTCCAGGTCTGGGAGGAGGTCCCTCCATCCGCCACCTCATCAGGAGCCCTGGCATTGTAGGGAGGTCACACAGGCACGTGGAGGCCACACACACTACTGAGCCTCATTTTGACTTGTTTTAAGGACATTACATCAGAGTTGGATCAGCCTGTAGAGTGTTTTTCCACTTTAATTTTGAGTGTGACTCCAAATCCAGACCTCCATGGGTTAATACATTTGATTTCCATTGATAATTTTTGTGTGATTTTGTTGTCAGCACATTCAACTATGTAAAGAACAAAGTATTTAATGAGAATATTTTATTCATTCAGATCTAGGATGTGTTATTTTAGTGTTGCCTTTATTTTTTTGGGCAGTGTATAAGGACAATAATAAAAAACATACCTTAGTGCTGTCTAATACACTTCCATATATACTTTATCATAAATCTAAATAGTTAAAGGGACAGTTCTCCCCAAAATCAAATGTTTTTTTCCTCTTACCTGTGTGCTGTTTATCCATCTCGATTGTTTTGTTGTGGGTTGCTGAGTTCTGGTGATATCAGCTGTGGAGATGTCTCTTTTGACTAGGATTTGGGGAGGAGGTTCTTCCTTCTGCGCAGTGATGCAGGTGATGGGTGTAGTTTGGTAGAAAGAAAATGGTTCCAACATAAAACTGCTCACAACAAGGTCTGAAGATTATCTTGAGTAACTGGGTCATGAGTTCTGGAAAGGGACCTTCCTGTTTTTTTTGGCACTTTGGCACTAGATGGATAAATATTACCACATGTAAGAGGAAAAAAATGTGTTTTGGATTTTGGGTTGAACTGTCGCTTTAACAGTGTCACTGATAAGAGAGTAGCTTTTTTGGAGAATATACTGTATGTTGACATATATAATATTTACTTCCTCCAGTGAACTTACTGACATTGTTTACAGTGAAGTTGTTATTGTGGGAGGTTTTTTTGTCCTCAAACTGTTAACTGCCCGTTAACTGAGACATCTTGTAGATTGCTTTAAATTGATCTACTGAGGCCAAAAAGGAGGTGATTCTACTGTGTTTTCTCTGCAGCGTTGCAGAGTAGTTTCTCTGGAGATTATAACCCGTGGTCTTGGCTGATGTTTCCCGAAGTCACGGTTATACTGTGGAAATGACTCTCTTGCCTTATTTTGGATATTTGGAACTTTGACTGAAAAACCTCTTTGCATCTTGTTGTTTTCTGCTCTGAACCTCCTCTTTTGTTTGCATAGTAACGAGATGTGTGTCTGAAACTGCCTTCTGTGTTTATCTCTATGTGTGAATGCACAATAACTTCTGGACTCTACTCCACTATGTGTGTGTAATACCTCTATGGCTTGTAAAAGATGCTGTCAGATGCTATGAGGACACAGCTGTGTGCAGCTGCCGACCGGCTGCACACATCCTGTGCATATGTCTGGATCCTGCTGGCAGAGAGAGAGAAAATAAAGTCATCTGAAAGGAAAAGAAGCATCTAATCAGTAAGAGAGAGCCAAAAAAGTGTCAATGCGTGTGTTTATGCTTGAGTCCCAAACATTACACTGCAGTCCTAAAGAGCTGTGACACTGAGGCTTGACATGGATGTAGTTTACATGTAAAATCCACGTGTCCACACTTGTGTTTTTAGATTGTTTTTATGGTCACTATTGGCACTGAACTCCAAAAGCAAAAGGGAAATATTTTCCTCTTCTCTCCGTCTGTAAACAAAACTTCACATCACAGCCAACATCTGGCGAGGAGCGCACCAGACACGGACTTGGCTCAATATCGTCGACACCGCGGTTGAATGCAGCGAACACATGCTGAGAGGTCAATATAAATACAGGTTAAAGGCAATACCTGTGTTGTGTGATCAGCTATAATAAAATTTAAAACAAGTGATCACAGGTGACAGAGTTGTCTTTTTAATTTTACGGCCACACAGGCACCAACCACACGAGACATCTCGCTGTGCTTCGCGCTTTTAAGTGCATCTCACAGTGTTTCTCACAGTGGATGGAGTTTGCTCACTTGTCATCATGTGATCTAAGTATACCAACTTCAAACAAACTAGGTTGTTTGAAACACACTAAGACATTTACATCATCATTTGCCAAAGCCTCCATTTTGTCCATCAAGATAAAACATTAGGCTCATCCACTCCAGAGACACAGGTGCTCTGTGGGATTGATAGACAAAAAAAAAGTACATTCAGTATTCCTTAATAAAAAACATGATGTGTAACAGGTGACAACATGTGAAACAGGTAGCAGGAACTTGAATTACATCCTCATACACAAGCACATTACAAAGAAAATCTGCATCCACTCATAAAAACGCTGCTCCATAATGATACTAGTGGTCAAAACATCCACAGGGTACCTTTAAAGCTCTGTGCTGAGTGTAAAAATCACAGACTTAACATGGACTGAAAGCCAAAATGGAGAGAAAAAGTTGTTATTCAGATTTATCCAACGCAGTGTGAACATAGTGCGAGCTGTGTGTTTGTGCACATGTGTTGACACTTATGTGGTGTAAAAACAGTGCATATTTCTGCTTCAGTGTGTTAAAGTGTTCACATGTGTGAGGATGAGCAGATCTGTATGGTGTGTCAGTGTCTGTGAGCTCATGTGTGTACCTGTTGGAATTTGTAAGTGCACCAATCTGCATGGTGAGTGAGCGTGTGAACCTGTGTGTGTGTGTGTGTGTGTGAGAGAGAGAGAGAGAGAGAGAGAGAGAGTGAAGACAGCATATGGACAGTGCCCTCCCTTCCTGTTGGGAGTGGAACAACGCGCCTCTCAGTGAACCACAGCTTGACCTCTGACATCTTAGGATCACACACACACACGCACACACACACACACAAACCCAGATACCTACACATACGCAGATGTACATCCACACTCAGTCAGCCAGCTGTCCTTGCTGGCTGACTGTCCCACACAGAGACAGAGAGGAGGTGAGAGTGACATTCGGGCAAGCAGACTGGATTGTTTTCTCAGGCTGTGAGAGTGAGTCTGGAATTCACTCAGACTTTTTCAAGCCCATGTGTCACCCAGCAGGGAAAACAACACACAGCAGCAGACCCTCTTTTCACATTTCTTCCAACTGCGGATCGCTGTGATGTCATGAATTAGGAGGAAATAAACCTCCTTCACCTTAAACAGCTGTGAGCGATCACAGAAGTAAACCGCTAACAGAAAGCAAACATCTTCCTTTCCTTTTACTGAAATCTTAAAGTGGCCTCCCTCACACTCTTACTTTGAGAATGTGTGGTATTAACTATGTGTGGTTTTTCAAATCAGACATCTTTTAGCTTTGTAACTGTAGGCAAACTATGATCATTGTTGCTTAATAATACAAAATGCTGTCTATGTTCACATTTCTGCACATCTCTATCAATACTTCCACTTTTCCACCTCAACTGAATGCAAAGATGTTGGAAAATGTACAATTTCTTTGAGTTGTCCTTTTATTGAACGTCTGGTGTTCTTTGGTGTTCTGGTGGTTTTTTAATGACATTTCAACATGCGTGTCAAATTATCTCTTGTTGTGTTTTTTGCCGCTTATGTCTATGAGATCCTGTGAGATACCTTTGTCTTAAGACATTTTGTATTTGATTTCCAGTTTGTTTCTGCTTCTCCTCTTTGCTATTGTGAATATTGCTGCTTGATCTAACGACCACGCCTGTTTATTCAAAATAAGCTCAAGCTTCATTGCTTGAAGCATAAAATACATTACTGCCCCTCTGATGAGCCTCTGGTCTCTACCAGACCTGCCAGGCAGCACAGGTTGAATTTAGTGTGTTTTAATACGGAACACAAATCTCAAATAGTTGATAGTGAAGCAAGATCTTTGCTTGTGTGTAAAATGTTGCCTACTTTAACCTCTATCACTGACACTTCTTTCAAGTTTAACCTAATCCCATGACCACAATATATTCCGCGCTATGTTTCTGAACTTTTTAAAAAGTTTACCGTCCATACATAAATCCTAAAATGATAATACCCCTTGTCTCACTGGGCATGTGCAGGAGAACACGTCAGCCATCAGCTTTGTGCAATGTCAGACAAGCGGCTTTCTGCTGTTTTGGTGGCATTGGTTGTTGTTTACAGAACAAACATGAAAAAACCCGACTGTGCCAGTGAGTCAGGAGTCTCAGGAACAGGTCAAACGTCTGTGGTCACATGACCTTCAAACCTCAGCATTTTTGTAAAACCCCTCTTACCTCACCACAATGCAACACACAGACCATCGTTTCCAAGTTTGTCCACTTTGAAGAGAAACACACGTCTATTTTTGGTGGTTGAAAACACCAGCTTAATGAGGATATAAAAGCAGTTTTTAACATTTCAGATTTAACAACGTGAGTGAGGAAATGGCCTTTCTTGGACTGGCTGAGGGCTTTTTGCTACTTGCCTCAAAGAACATACATGGCACAGACCAGTATAAGTGATTAAATAATCCTCAGCAGCACCTGGTTGATGAGCCTGCAGCCTTTTGGTTTCAATCAAGCTACCTGCTGCTCCACACATCCACAGCATTCAGGTTCTGCCACTCTTTCTTTTATTGCACCACCACACTGCAGCTAAATGCATCATGGTTATACTGGGCATACAAGTCAACTGATGTTATTTGTGTGTGTGTTATTTGTGGATTTTTTAATTCAAAGTTTATAATGTGGGCTAACTCTTACAAGCCTCAAAACACAGGCATGCTTGGGTGTCATATTTCAGCTTTAAAAACATTGTCAGTCCAACAAATCGCTTCATAAACCAGCTGAAGAGTGAATATGAATTTGTCCTACAACACCTGAGTACATCCAGCCTTTACTGACCCCCAGATGTCCTCTGTATAGTACACCTCCTTCCTCCTGCTTAAACTATTTGATCCTCTAGATGTCTTTTCAGTGAATAGCAGCTAAGAGTAGAGGACAAAAAAGAAGAAAGGCAGGACAAATAGAGCGGAGAAGGAGACAAGGGAAGAGATGATGAGGTGAGAGGAGATAAAAAAAGAGGTGAAGAGGAGCAGAGCAGCAGCTGGCAGGTGTCATGAGTCACAAAAGACCATCTGTCCATCGAGTGCCATCTCCACACACACGCACACACACACACACACACACACACACACACACACACACACACACACACACACACACACACACACACACACACACACACACACACACACGCGCGCGCGGCATTAAACTTTTTTCCTCCCGACAACATGCCTCGACAGTGCAGTTCATTTCTCGTCTTGTTTTCATCTTTTAAAAACTCAAGTTTATGTTCAAAGTTTATTCCTCTCCACTGACTGATTGGCTGGCTCAGTTCGTCTTAGTTGGCTGTTTACAGTAGGAGTGTGTGAAGAAATGCTTTGAGTTCCAGCCTAGTATGATGTTTGGCTTTGACTCCACATGTTTCCACCCCGTCAGAGCAGCAGAGTCAGACTTTCATGTCTTTAGAGACGGAGTGACAGTTGGAAGCGAGTTCAGAGAAGCCGTGAGGTCAACAAAACAATGTGGCAAAGATGGAATGTGTGTGTGTGTGTGTGTGTGTGTGTGTGTGTGTGTGTGTGTGTGTGTGTGTGTGTGTTCATCTCTGCAAACTCAAGTTTCTCAGCTACTTACCAAGACAGGCATACAGGTACTCTCTCTCTCTCTCTCTCTCTCTCTCTCTGACCTTTCACCTCAGTTTATCTCCTGGGAGTTTTTCAGTGTGTGAGAGCGAGGAGGTGACCTGGACACAGACATCTTTTCATCAGCATTGTGTGTCTCAGCGATGTAACTCAGACATGGTAAAATAACTACACTACTTGGCCAGAGGTATGTAGACGCCTGAGCAGACTATTCAACATCTCATTCAGAAAACATGGTCATTAATCTCCTGCAAGAACAGCTGTTTCTATTCTTCTGTTGTTGTTTTTATTCTGACTTTTCAGAAGATTTTGGATCCTCTGTTGCTGGGATTTTCTCCCATTCAGACCATTCAGGTCTGTAAGGATGGACTGTATCATGTGCTGTACTGATTATAAAGCCCTGTAGGCAAATTTGTGATAGTTGGCTATATATGGCTATAATAAAAGTGACTTGACTTGATATATATACAATGCACCCATTGCAACAACTCAATTGCTTGACCTCTGCTTTGCAGGTTTTGATGTTTATGTTATGTATTATGGCAAAAGATCTCTGCTCTTGTTTGTTAGTTAGGTGTGTGACAGGTAAACCACTTGAGTGCTGATCCACCTGGATTCACCCAGAACACTGCCATTTTTTGGATGTGTAATTCAGCCTCATACACAGCGGATAAAGGACTGGCCAGACTGCCCATAAAGTAAATAATATTTTTTTAATGTATCGCAACGTAGCAGAAAAACGTCCGCAGACAACATGTGTGTTCACCTTGTGTTGTTTTTTTTTAGGGCAGGTCAGACGTCATCTGTCTCTCCCTTACAACTACTAACACACTCTGTTGCTCTCTCTCTCTCTTCTTCTTTAAACAACTCTATTTAATTCTCCCTCCACCCCTCACTCCCCCACTCACCTTCCTTCCCCATCCAACAGACAGAGGGCGGATGCTGGCAAATGTTTCCTCTCTCCACGAAGTTACTTCCTGTCTCTGGGAATCCATTTCCTGTTCGCAGCTAATACAACAGCGCTAAGAGCATTCCTCAGGAATCTCTCTATAACACACACACACACACACACACACACACACACACACACACACACACACACACACACACACACACACACACACACACAGAGATAACTCAAACCTAACCACTATTTGCCTATTCCTAACCCTGTACCTAACCTAACTCGTAGCCCTATCCTCAGTCTGCACCCCAAAATGTAATGATTTACATTAAGGGGACCTGCATTTTGTCCCCATAAGGAAGGTGAGTCCCCACAATGTGACTGTGTAAACAGATTTACACATGTGTCCCTGCACTGCAGACTGGTTTGACTTACAGCTCACAGTGTGTGAATGTATTATTCAGGTTGTGGGGACATAAATCTGTTTACACAGTAATATTGTGGGGACTAACTTTTCTTATGGGGACTTTTTCTTATGCAAGTCCCCATAATAAATCATTACATTTTAAATAATTTTTAGGGTGAAGACTTAAGGTTAGGTTTAATGTTAACGTTAGGGTTATGGTTACAGTGAGTCAAGTCTATGTAATGTCCCCAAATGTGATAAGAAACACCACTGTGTGTGTGTGTGTGTGTGTGTGTGTGTGTGTGTGTGTATGAGTGTAAGTGTGTGTGCGTGATTTGCTTTTCTTTGACTCGGGGTCATTAGTGTGTGTTGGCTGAGAGTCTTCAGTGGTCCTCTCCAGTGACTTAAAGATGTCTGTCTTGTAGGCCAGTCATTCATAATGAGCTTTTTTCTTTTGCTGTATGTAGGTTGGACTATATGAGGGGGCACACTAAACATCATTTCATTTCATTTCATTTACGGCACAGTCTGAGGCGGCACAACGGGGGCTGGAGAGACATTTGATGGCCCAGAGTTTTTTGGGTCATAGTCTGGTTTAATGGAAAAGGAATTTTAGGAAGATGGTGGAAGAGAAAATCTGACATTGAATGAAGAGAATGAGTGAGGATGGGGAAAGAAAGATTGAACAATAATAAAGGTTCTTGGCAGGAAACAGGCATGGTTTCCTGTGCTGCTAACACACACACACACACACACACACACACACACACACACACACACACACACACACACACACACACACACACACACACACACAGAGTCTTGTTTCTAATCAGTGGCAGTATTATCTGGCCTTTTGGGGGGAAGTGTTTATATTTGTCTAGTAGGTTGAACCACCACACAGTGCTGGGAGTGACACACACACACACACACACACACACACACACACACACACACACACACACACACACACACACACACACACAAAGCCAAACGGATGCAAACATAATCTACACTTGACACTAGCACAACCACACAATAACATATAACACATAAATAGTTACACACACTTAATACACACACTTCCTCACACCGTGCTCCTCTTTATCCCTCCATCTTTTTCCCTTACGTCTCTTTTTATAATTTTCTTCCTCAGTGTCTTTCACAGGTATTCTCCACAGTGTATTCCCCCTTCTCTTCTTCTCCATTTCCTCCCACCCCCAACATCCATTAACACACACATAGACACACATACAGTATGTGTGCTAGATTTATATTTTGGTACTTCATATCCGACAGCTGCTCTTTAGTTTCGCACAGGGGCAGACAGGAAGCTGTCTCCTGTGTGGAATTACAGTATTAGTCAGCCTCACTTTCATCTTTGGGGAGAAGGGTAGGGCTCAGCAAGACAAATTGTATTTGAATGTTCTGCTAGGTTACAATAAATCCAGACAACACTGAACACCAAACTTTGATGGAGAAGCTTTGTGTGAGCATTTTATAAAACAGCACGCAGAAAAGAATTGCATGCATGTTTATTATGTGGAGCACACTGTAGACCTGTAGAGGACATTTATTAAATATCAAAAGGCTGTAAATATGTTGTTAGAGACAACCTGTCTGCGCGTCACTGCCTGCAACTCATTTAAGCGTCCATATAAGCTAATGGTGAAGTGCATTAGCTGTAGGGTCCTGCTTGCTGTCAACATATCCCAACATGCCATGATCATATCAGGAGAGAGTTGACTGTATCCAGTGTTTACATGCTCCATCTTTTAGTATCTCTGTGTGACTATACACACTCTACAGGAGGGTCTGTTCGGTCTTTTTAAGTTGTGTGGCTGCTGGTGTGTTTGTTCATTGTTGGTCCAGCCTCCTCTCTCCCATCTGCTGCTACTCATTAGCATGGAAAGAGGACCCGGAGCGTTTTCACGCATACACACACTAGCCATTAATCAACAAGTCAGACCAGGGACCATTCCCACACATACACACCACACAGATGAAAACAAAGACCATACACACACAGACACAGCGTCTAATCACAGAAACATCCCAGCGCACGCTTTAGTAGATCTCGACCACACCTCTCGTCTCAGTGGATCAGACCTGGCAACGCAAATTTTTGTCTATCAAATCAAGCAACCTATAGTGATGTCTCAATTGCTTTTTATTTTAAGTGATGACTGTTCCCCTGTGGCACCATCGCTGAACACAAGGACACTTGTTCCCATCAGCTGTTCTCTTTTTTTTCCTCCTTCATGGGATGAATTGGCAAGTACTATTGTGTGAATTTGTTATCTAATTTGTCTAGCCACCATGAATGGCCACATTGAAGACAGCATTCCCATGAACTGACTACCTTGTGTGAATGTGAGCGTAAAGACAAAGCAGTAAACTGTAAAGAAGCCAAATGACCTCCATGTTTGGGAGTAAAAAGTTGTTCTGACTCTGAATTTAATATAGTAACTGTATGTAGATGGAGTGAATAACAAGAAGCCATAAGAGCACCCTCCAAAGAAAACTGATGAGGGGAAAAAAACTGCTATAAAACGTGAAGAATCTTGAAAATCAGTAAGATCAGAGAAGCTGTAAAGTGATCTTGAAGTAAGGTGTGACATCTGACAATTTTATATTGTAAGCAGAGGAAACAAGGTGAAACTGGAGATGTAGTTTTTTTTTTAAATCATTTTGTGTTGTGCATGAACTCAAGATGAGACACTGAGTTTTGACTGAGGCAGGAAGAGACTGAGCTGCTGTAGTCTGACCAAGAAGACATAGACATGAAGAGAATAAGGCTTGATTTTGGATAAATCCCTCTGTTGTACCAAGACTGCATGGGTTTCCTCATTTGTTGTGTCAACAGTGACGTTCAAATTACTATGAACACTTGACTTTTACATCATGTGATCAAAATATCTCACTGCAGTCTTTCCGAGCCTTCTCTGCTGTATCTTGTGAAACGAAGATAAATGCCTCCAGACAGCCAACACTTCATCTGTCCAACCAACAGGTGCAGGAGAGAAAAAGGTGTGAGACAATCAAGGTTGCATATCAATTCACTTTCAAGGTTTATCAGCAGAGCGATTTGAAGGCTTTTCTCTATCATGGCTGGTGTGCTGCATGCGCCCAAACAGAGCAACAACATTTGTGCTTTAGCTGCCAATCTTATATTAAATTTATGTTTTGGTACCTGATCTGATAATGTCATATCCACAAAATATCCACTAAATACACTTCTTGGCCTCTAAAGTTTTGCAGCTTCCAAATCACAAACTCATTTTTTTTGACCAAATGTTGTTCCAACACACAGAATGGGGATGTTGAAAATAACAATTTTAAAGATACCAAATGTAGATGTCTAAAACTACAGGGGAATTTTCATAAAAACACATATAAGCACATTTGTGTGTTTGATGGTTCAACACAAATCAGCTTCCTTGAGTCTGAATGTTTTCCTCATTGAAAGGTTCATACATCAGAATATGTGTAGATGAATGATACATTACAAGAAAAAACAACATTAAGTGTCTTCTTAAGGTGTTTGTTCCACCATGAGTCACTAGAATAGCTTTAATGCCCCTCAGCATAAGGCTAACTCTAACATTTGATGATGACACAGCGCTTCAAAGGAGGAGTTCAGCTGGTTTGACCATATGATTCCCATCATTTTCATACTCATCACAATACTGAGTGAGCTATTGTACCCTGCATGGATGCGTCATCATTCATCGTTGTCTCATTTAATCAGCCTTTCTTTTTTAGTTTGTCAACTTTCTGTCTGTGATGTTGTCATCTAGTGCGTTTATCATACTTATTCACATGCAGGGACATTTCATTGGGAAGTCAGTTGTTTAGGGGGTTAAGGAGAAATTTTGAGGAAAATGTTAAGAACAGAGAGACTTGACCACAATAAAGAAGTGCAAAGGTCTGAACATCCTGCTGGGCTCGGTAGCATCACTTTGTCCAAAGCAGGTAAAGCTGCTGTCTCTTCTTACCTGCTTTAAAAAGCTGAAGACAACCAGCTCCTCAGAGAGAGAGAGAGAGAGAGAGAGACATCTGCTGTCTCTCTCTCTCTCTCTCTCTCTCTCTGTCTCTCTATCCCCTCCTGTGTGTCCTCTGTAGCAACATCTGCTTCCTCCGCTGCTCTTTCCCATCATGCAGTGGGCGTGTCCTTTGTGTTGCACCCCCAGCTTCATTGTTCTAGCCAATCATTGTCCTCCACAAGCTGTTCCCACGATGCACCAGTAATGACCAGAAGGCCCTGATGGAAGCTGGTGTCTCTGAAGGAATGACTGTCTTTACAACAGCGTTAACCCCCAGGGAGAAACAACAATAAACAAAATAAAAAACAAAAACAACACTGTAACATCCAATCAAAGAGAACCAAGACATGTGCTCTGCTTCGCTCTGACTCCCAACTACACACCCAAAACTAGAATTTAAAAGAAGAATATATGACCGCTAATGCGGAGGAAAAAGAGATTTATTAATAATAAAGGAGTATGTTGGACAGATATGAACAGACGGGAGAGACAATCATGGAAAAAGGAAGAAAGAGGGGGAGAAAGAGTAAGTGAAAGAGAGAGATGGAGCTCTGGGAAAAGATCAGAGCCTGGTCCCTGGGGAGCCGCAACAGATGAAGTAGCTGAATAAGCTGTCCGTCATTGTGTGACTCGGGCCGCTGTGGTCACTTCGTTTGTTCAAAGTCAACAATGGAGGATGGCTGAGAGAGAAATCTCTGTTTTCCCACAAGATTTAGCCCCAAAAAATCACGAGTCAGTGATGCCCCGTGTGTGGGGATTTGTCCCAGTGACAAATTGAAATGCTAATAAAAGACAGAGTGGAGAGAGGTGGAAAGTCAGTGAGTCACTCTTATAATACTGTTTCGTTTGCTGTGACTGGGACTGAAAGATCAGCTAAAAGGTGATGACATGCAGATGTGAAAAGGCTGGAAATGTGCTTCATGTTTTGACAATTGAATTCACTTGTAGAAAAGACTTTTATGCATTTACGCTTTGTATTCAGTGGTGAAGTGGCGTTTAAATTAGAATCTTAAATAATGCAAATGCAACACGTCAGTCAGTCAGAAACAGAAGCGGTCAGTTTCCCATCATACGTTAGAGTGTCGAGATAAAATGATTTAAGAAAAATACAGGCAGAGCTCAGCTTGTTGCATATAAACTGAGACAAATATCAACTAAACAAATGCATCTTTAGTGGGTAATAATCCGTAATTACCTGTTTTATACCACATTTAATCAAATATTTCTTCAAGAAATCTGTGAGGCTTACACTAAAAGGTTTGCTTGGAGCAGGTATAGAACACTATAACCTGCATGACTGTCTTTACTATAGATGTAAACACAGACTAATGTACACTTAAATTCCTTAATAAACAACAATGGAATAAGATTTTGCTGCAGTCATGTTTAACATGACTCACATCCACGACAAGATGGCTGGAGGGGAACTTTGCCTAATCTATTAGCACGGTAGGTTTTTATCTAACCAATATTAAGATGTTCAGCCACCAGTAATAATTAAACTGCAGTAGGCAGTTTGAGCATACACAATGCAAACTCTAAGCTGCCTCATATCACCCCTCTGAGCCCCTCCCACCATACCCACAAGCTCAAATGGCAGCAGAAGGAGTCGCCTGCCCTGCAAAACCCCATGCCTCATAGGGGCCGC
Source organism: Chaetodon trifascialis (assembly GCF_039877785.1). Classification (NCBI taxonomy): domain Eukaryota; kingdom Metazoa; phylum Chordata; class Actinopteri; order Chaetodontiformes; family Chaetodontidae; genus Chaetodon; species Chaetodon trifascialis. The sequence goes on from NC_092056.1 coordinate 18,840,131, forward strand.
TCTCTACAACATGACCTTCGCCAAGACCCCAGTCCCTCTCGCCGTGACTCATCTTCTTATTACGCTGCTCCACCACTTTGGACCCAATGCTTCAGAATCTGCTCTCGACAGCAGGATGCCAGGATGGTACAGTACACTACACACACACCACTGCCCCCCTTCAAAAGCTGGTGGTAGTCATCAGCCTCTTTGCCATTTGTCAATATGGGCACCATGGAACCAAAAACAATGAACCTGAAGCTCAGTGTGGACAGGACATGTGTTTTGTCCTGAATACCATTGAAGATGAAAGATTATTGGAAAGTGAAATGTGGAGATATGTAGGTCTGCAAGACTACACTTTCAGCACCTGACGGGGCAGGCACGCACATCTACATGTAGAACAGCCAATAGGAACGCCCTCTCACTGAAATGAACTGTTTTCTAAAGCCTGAACCTGAACAGAAGCAAGAGGTGCTGAAATCAAGTTATTCGAAAGTTGTTGTTTTTTTTCAAATGACACCAAAAACTGCTTACCCCAGGTTTAAGTTAAGGATTATAATATCCATCCATCCATCCATTTTCTATGCTGCTTATCCCTTTCAGGATCACGGGGGGGGGGCGGAGCCTATCTCGGCTGTCAACGGGCGGGAGGCGGGGTACGCCCTGGACCGGTCGCCAGCTGATCGCAGGGCACACAATTTTACAATCACCAATTAACCTAATGAGCATGTTTTTGGTCTGTGGGAGGAAGCCGGAGTGCCCGGAGAGAACCCACGCATGCACGGGAAGAACATGCAAACTTCACACAGAAAGGCCCGACCCGGGAATCGAACCTGCGACCTTCTTGCTGTGAGGCACGCGCACTACCTGCTGCACCACCGTGCAAGCCCGGATTATAATATAACATTTCAAAATTGCACATAAGAGCAAACTTCCAAGCATTTTGACGGCCCTCATATGTAGACATTTTCTGAGAGCTGACAGGAAACGAGTGGCAGACAGAGATGGAGATCGACTGGACTTGAACCAAGAATGCACAGAATAACCCCTACAGATGAGTTTCAACGACTCTCTGCAAAGTCCTGTGTGTGTGTGTGTGTGTGTGTGTGTGTGTGTGTGTGTGTGTGTGTGTGTGTGTGTGTGTGTGTGTGTGTGTGTGACAGGTGACCAGTGTGTGGACAAAAGAAGGGTCAGTGGCCGAGTGCGAGCTCTTTTCTTTGCCCCCTTGTTGCCGTCTTCCCAGCAATCTCTCCCTCCCTCTCTCTCTCTCTCTCTCTCTCTCACACACACACACACACACACACACACACAAACCAATGAACACTGACATGCATGCTTACACACATAAACACACTGACACGCACACATACATTCAAACAGGTCTGTGAGAGGAGAGGATAGGAGAGGAGAGAAGCGTATGAATGGACAGATTAATCAGATTATAGCAGAGACACACTTAAACAGCCTGTTCTGTGGATTAGCTACGGTCCTGCCTACTCCCTGTCAGAATAAAAAGTGTGTGTGAGAGTGTGTGAGGAGAGAAAGAGGGGGAGACTAAAAGAGACAATATATTATCTGACTGATATGGATACTTTGAGTGTTTTCACATTTGTGTGTGTTTTTTTTGTTGTTTGTTTGCATTCAGCATCACCTGTGGTTGTTTGGAGGTTCTAAATCCTTCAATATAAATGATGATCTAACTTAGATATCCTTAAGCTGGATATTCAAGAAAGAAGAAGATCGAAACTGGCTGTTCAAGAACATATGAAAAGGAAAAACAGGTCCACGTGGGAATGTGACTGCTCTAATAAACATTTCTATATATATTACCATGAAGAAGTTTCGATTTCCCCCTCAGAAGTTCAAAGAGTGCTGCTCTTTATGTGCAGCAGAGCAGCATATGGCAGCCAGTGACCAGGGCTTTGTCTGACTATTGACACCAGAGAGATGCAGAGAGGGAGGATGTGAGTGTGTGCGACTGTTCGGGGCCGGAGGACAGCCTAACACCAACAAAGGACCAGCTTTAAGCCTGTCTCCTGTGATTTTCCAACTCAGCGAAAAGCTATTGTGGCACTGAAAAAAAGTTAAGTTAAAAAGCTTAGCATGGTATGTGCTAACAACTGCCTGCCGCATGTGTAATACAAGCAAATACTTTTGAGCAGTCACAGTCGCAGTCTTTGGACAGGCAACTGTCCCTGTGTCTGCAGCAACTGGGCAGGTCTCTGCTCCAGCATGCTGGTCTGTGGAGTGGGGATGTGAGGGAAACTTGACTAATATATATAATGTGATGTGAAATGAAATAATATGATATGAAAGAATCAATGAACTTAACTTTTCTTTTTTTCCCCTCATTATATGACTCTAACTATAGTCAGCAAGGCCATGACCTGTGTTTGTGGGTGTCTGAGTATGTGTGTGTGCGTATGTGTGCAAATGTGTCCCATGTCGACACTTAATACAGTTTGTAATTGTAGTGAACGTCCGTTCGTCTGTCATCCAATTTCATCATCTTGATTGCGTGTGTTTCTATGAGACTGCAAACCATATGAGTTTCTTTGATGACTACTTCTACACTCCCAGTGGTCGCTAAATGACATACACACAAATGAACACACGCACCCACACGCACATACTCACAGAGTAGTCAGGCAGGGGCAACCGGGACTAAATCCAGATTGGTGGTTTCTCTCTCTGCCTATAAATACCCCTCAGCTTAAAACAAGATCTCACACACACACACACACTCTCTGTCTGTCTCTCTCTCTTACACACACACACACACACACACACACACACACACACACACACACACACACACACACTACTCATGTACAGAGGCTCAAAAGAAAAACATTCATTCAAAGACACACCAAGACACAAACTAACACACACTCTCCCTCTCTCTCTGATACACACATAAAATTACTTTCTCTGTCCCTCTCTCTCTGTCTCTCTCTCTCTCTCTCTCTCTCTCACACACACACACACACACACACACACACACACACACACACAGACACACACACACACACACACACACAAATACTCACACACAAAGAGATGGCTCTGGCCTCAGAGGAGGCTAGCTAAGCGGTCTATGATTATGGGGTGTGTCTTTGTCTCATTTAGTGGTTCCACGAGGAGACAGTCTTCTGCTGCGTCAGACGAACACACACACACACACACACACACACACACACACACACACACACACACACACACACACACACACACACACACATACATATGTGAACACACTATCACTTAGTGACAATAAATCCCTCAGCTTGAATTTGTTAGATTGCCCTTTAAGGGAACTACAAATGTAAAAATGGCTGTACCTGAGTGCAGATGTTTGGTAATGTTTTGTTATTCCATCTTTTGTGATGATGCAAAGCTCTATCTGCCATCCACTTAATTGAGCTAAATTATTAGTTGTGCACACTTAACATACAACATACAGCCCATTACTGTTAGGTAAAGCCACTGCCAGTGTCACAACACAGAGCAGGAAGTTGCTTATTTGTTTTAATAATTCTACATCTAAATATGAAATTACTCAACAGCAATTCTGCTATATTTCATTCCTCTTTTATTTTGGAAAAATATTGCGCTGTTTTCCAGTAATAAAAATGACAGGCTCTGTACATACGACTTCTCTCTTAAATACAACACAGTCACAGGGGTCTCAAGTGCCTAACATACATGCATACATACATACTTACATACATACATTATCTGCCAAATAAAAACAATCCAACTTAAATTATAACAGGCTTAACAAAAAGAATCACGACAGTATGGAACACAAATAATTACATAATTAAATTAAAAGAATACATCTTTCTTTAGATAACAAATAAAATAAAAACAAATGATCCTAACCAATGGCAGGCAGGGTGATGGTGTCCTTCAATTGGCTAATAGTGGAAGAATGGGAGTGACGGGAGCGGGAGTGGGCAGTGCATACATTTGACACCACGCACAGGCATGCATGCACACAGGCACGCATGCACACACACACACACACACACACACACACACACACACACACACACACACACACACACACACACACACACACACACACACACACACACACCACACACACACACACACGCACGCCTCCATAGTGCAATGAGGTCTTGGCAGTTATGACTAGTCATTTATAGCTTAGCTTACTTGGAAACACAGCAGCATCATCAGAGGTTGGGATGATTTTGTACTAAGTGACTTTTTTTTTAGGTTATTTGGTCAACAAATTGTGTTTTACACAAGTAGCTGCAGCAATATTGAGTAGCAATCAATTCAAACAAGTAATCCACGAAAAATTATGTGACTGGATATCTACATTTCTCTTTATGTTTTGTCCGATGTGTGTTTCACTGTCTCTTCCTTTGTTCATTCTCTTATGATGATTGTTGTGTTTCCAAAGTAGCCCTGCCCAAAACATTGCCCTGTGTATCACAACCTTCAGGGGTCAGGGGGCCAGTATGGCCCAACAGGATCCATGTTGGATCAATCTGCAGTCACTACTGGAGTCTTCAGTTCTCTATTTTCTGCTGAGAACCAGCTCAGCCAACTCTGACTCTGTCAGTGCTGCAGAGTTAAGGATGTACAGCTGCTGTTCATTCGGTTTGGTTTAATCAGGAAAGGTCCAATTGAATTTTTCAAAATTAATTCTTAACAGTAAAATTGACTGTCCGAGCAGCTGCAGTACTAATGAAGGTCAAGGACCTCAACTGTTGCTAGTACTTCATCTTTTGCTCTGCAGCACTGCACAGAACATGAACTGTCCAATATTCACGACAGCTTTTACACTGCATTGTAAAACCACAGCACGTAACAGTACTACAACAGTACTTCAAAAGTTCTCAGTACTCCAAAGGTACTACACTGTTCATTCAATCAGTACTCGATGGTACTACAATATCATCGGTCAACATCCAAGTCAATACTCCACAGTTTATCAGGAGAGAATAGTTCATCCTTGTGCGAGCAGTAAATCTTCCACTACTGTAACAGACATCAAATGAGCTCTTCACCAGTTCTCCAGCAATCACCATTTGACTGCATGAGTACTCATTCAGCACTGTTTCTGTACAAAGTTTGTACTAGTGCTAACGCTGTCTTCTGGTACTTCATCTGTAGCACTGAGTCAGCATTTGACCTACATCCATCGTAGGTCTAAAATCACCCGTAGTACTACTGTAGTACTAAGTCCTTGCCAAGTGAGTACTGACTCCTCTGGCTCAGTAGCACCTTGGCTCAAAGTCCTCCGGTAAATCCCAGGGAACAGCAGCAAACAGCAGGAGTAAAACCTCCTGGAGACAAGCTGAGCTCTACTGCTCAGGGCTGGTGTGTGTGGACCGCCATCCACCAAAGGAAACTGGCCTGTTTGGACTGGTATCATACCTGTAAGAGAAAGACCAGGGTTTAGTGTGTTTTTAGAAATGTACTGGGGGGCATTATATTTATTCTGTCTATAATTGCCAGGCAGATAATCCTCTATGTGTGCACTCACCTCTGTAGCAATGACACATTCATCTTTTTGGTCCGACATGACGTAGACGGACTGGTATTTGGTGTCAGTGGTACACTGGTACCTGCTGTCACTGGGACTGTGGTATTCAACATCAGTGGTTGACTGGTATTTGATGTCACTGGTTGACTGGTATTTAAGATCACTTGCTGCATGACAGTTCAAATCACAGGATGACTGATATTTTGCTTCGCTGCAGCTCGGTGACTCGTCTACTTGTTTCTTTTCCGATGCATCACTGTGGGACAAAGAACACAAACACATTCAGAAATGCTGCCTTTCACACAACCCTTGCTTTCACTGCACTTAGGCTGACAAGTGTGCATTTTCTCCACGTGTTTCCTTAGCTGATGTTAAGAAATGCAATATCTAAATATCCAAGCTTTATACGTATTTCTGTCACAGTATTATTATTATTTATATTTCAACAGCTTCGTACCTGTTTTGTCTCTTCCTGTAGCCTTCCTCTGAGTCAGACTCATCCAGCATCTCACATTTAACCTCTGGCTCATCATGCCCCTCTTCTTTGCACAGTGACAGCTCCTCAGGCCGGAGCTCATGGACCAGGTTGTACTCCACACTGGGGTAACGAGTCTTAAAGCCGTTCTTCTCCGACCCATTGAGCCCACTGATTCCACTCAGACCACCCAGTGACCCAGCGAGGTCTGAATGGTAATCTGCCTTCTTGTTAGTGTTTTTAATTGATGTTGCCATCATCGTGCCCAGCTCCTTGTCACTGCGGAGACAATTGTTGGTGGTCGTCAGGTTGTTCATGGTCTCGTGGCTGTCGCTGTGGACACTGTCACCATGGTGACTGTGCCGGTCCTGTAGTTTGACCCGAATGTAGACCACCAGCACTGAACAGCCGATCAGGATCACAAGAACGAGGAAGATGCCGGCGCACACGGCTGTCCAGGGGAATCCGCTGTCGTCATCCTCCTCGTCTACAACATCATCTCGATCTGGGGAAGAATATCGTCGATCCGGTCCGTCCACGACTGGCTGAACTCTGGGCACCTTTGGTAAGAGGAACTGGCAGTTGTGACCGCCGTAGCCAAGCACACAGGCGCAAACATAGCGACCATCACGCTCATGGCAGGTGGCTCCGTTGTGGCAGGGGTTGTGATGGCAGCGGGAGATCGGGGAGCTGCAGTTTTCACCAGTATATCCTGTGGAGAGAAGCAGAGTTTAAGAGTCCAGAATAGAACTAATACAAGACAACATAAAAAACAAATGATGTTAACAAAAAACACATCTGTCGAGCACTGTCATGCATACCTGGAGGGCAAGTACAGGTGTAGCCATTCAATTTCTCCTGACACGTCCCACCATTCTCACAAGGGAAGGACAGACAGTATCCAGAGACAGTGCTGCTGTCCTCACAGTTAGGCCCTGAAAATCCCTCAGCACACTGACAATTGTAGGAGTTCACCAGATCTACACATTCTGCACCTGCAGGAGGAAGAGGGATTGAAGCAAAGACAGAGGATTAGTCTCCAGATATTTTAATTCTAGGTCTAGCTTTAATTGTAGGTGTAGATGAACTTAAAAACACAGAGGACAACATACCATTTAAACAGGGGTTGGAGGAGCAGTGGTCAATTTTCTTCTCACAGTTGAAGCCAGCGTATCCCATCGGGCACTGACATAAGTAGCCACCTTCAGGGTTGTCGGCACAGCGCCCGCCATTGAAGCAAGGCCCATCCGCACAGGTGTTGGCACTTAACTCACAGTTGCTGCCATAGAAACCAGGTGGGCAGGTGCACTTATAGCCGTTGTCGTTGTCCTATATTGGAAATAATGCAAACAGCGATTACACACGGGCTTGTTGCCACAGATTTACTGCTTTCTATCTGTCAGTTGTCTTGACTGATACTTACAGTGCAGCTGCCTCCGTTGCGACAGGGGTTTCCAGAACATTCGTTGACTTGGATCTCACAGCTGGCGCCGGTGTATCCAGGCAGACACGTGCAAGTGTAGCTGCCCTGGCCTGTGTTGGTACAGGTGGCTCCATTGAGACAGGGCTTATGGTGTGTACAGTAGTTCAGATCTGGAAACATCCAAAAGAAGCAACATTTAGAAACAATACAGCTTAGAAGTGAGACAAGGACGGCCGAGTGACCCAGCAAAGTATTAAATCTCTCAGTAAACTCACCCTGGTTGCAGAAGAGCCCACCCCAGCCCTCCTGGCAGTTACATTGCCAGGGCTGTTGGCAGGTGCCATGGAGGCAGCCTGGATAACGGATACAGTCATCACAGTAACGCCCACTGAAGCCCACGCGACACCTGGGAAAACAACATTCATTAAATACTGTTCATAGCAAAAACAGAAAAGGAACCATCAGGAAACATTTTGCTGCATAAACATGTAACATTTATCTATTCACGATTCATCCAAGCAACTCCTGCATGAGAAAAATGAATTTTCATTGTGTCGTTTTTATAACTTACTTGCACTCTCCAGGTTTATCACAGAAGCCATGTTCTTCATCGCAGCCAGGAAGACAGATTGCTGCAGGGAGGAAACACACAGTGACAGGTCAGTCATGGGAAATCCAGTGTTGGAAACATGTTTGCCCTCCATCAGTCTCCCATTCTGGTGGCGCCTCGACCTTGTTAAATGTTTGCCTGTCTTTCAGCCTGTCTGCTGGCCTACCTGTTTTTCCAATTTGTTTACCTGTCTGCCCACCTGTTGGTCTACAGTCTCTCTCATTCTCCATTCTAGTTTTACCTATCTGTCATTGAGGCCAGAAAAGAAAGAGGCCTGTGGCTCATGTTTGGTGGTTAAAGACACTCTGAACCAAATGTAGCTGCCAAAGTGGAAAATGATAAAATCTTGAGGGCAATCAGGGGTCATCAGGTTGCCCCCGACCACTGGCTGAAATACCTCAATGCTGTAAAAGTTGCTGAAAAAGTTGCCTTTCAGCTCTAACAGCCTACAGGGAACTTCGGCAGCTTTGGTCACCAAACCAGGGAACCAGCCAACAAGCCCTCTCCTTTAACATGGTTGCTCTCCAACACAAAAGCATCCCACACAAAGCCTCCTTTCTCCCCTTGACTGTGGGTCAGAAGTCCCTTTTCTCACCCTTAGCCCCTCTCCCCCCTCTCCCCCCTCTCCTCTCCTACTTTTGATCCTCTTCTCCTCCCTTCCTCTTCCATCAACCTATCCCCATTCTCTTCTCCTCCTCTCTTCTTCCTCTCTTCTTCTCTCCTACGTTCTGCTTTTCCCTCCTCTGCTCCTCCCGTCTCTCCTCACACCCCTCCTCCTCCCCCCAGGGCCAGCTGGTCTGTGTGGAGCTAACCACCAGACAGCTGCTCCATTGTCTCCTCTCACCGAGCAGCTGCCCCCTCCACAACAATGCACAACCCCGCTCGGCCAATCACCAGCTCGAGCCGCAACAATACAGGACCCCCACTTGGCCAATCGGGGAGGAGGTTTGAGGCGAGGAGGCCCCAGTGGTCTAATAGAAGGCACGCGGCGTGTGAATTACTGAGGAGCCACTGCGGCTCATTAGAATGGAGGCCTCTGGTGCTATGGGATAACTAACTGACGCCTGTTGCACACGGGCCCCGCATTAGGAGGTGGAAAACAGTCCCTAAACAATTAAGACAGGCAAGCGATTCACTTTGAAAAGTAACTTATAAACTTTTCTGAAACTATTTGCCTCATCCTTGACAGTTAATAGCTCATTAAATAATGTGCTTTTAAGCTGGGAGTGACTCTTCTCTTAGCAATCTAATGTAAAGCTGCGTTATTGTTGCTCATACATTGAGGCGGTATTGTGGGATCAGACACTCTATATAAACATCAGCACCTACTACAAATGACAGTGCTGCTCCTTCACCTTATCTATCCCACACGCAGCTGTCAGTGAATTTAAATACAACCAGTGCAATACTACTAAGAGGAAATGCTGTTTTCTCTGATACTGTTGGGCATGTCATCGTGTTGCTTCATGCAGCTTGAATGATAGGTGCGGATTATTAAGCAAACCCACTTACGTTCAGTGCAGTACTGTCCCTTCCAGCCAGAGTTGCATATGATCTCCCCACGCTCGCCACAGGTGAAGTGCCCAAAAGCATCATCTCGGGGCCGGCAGAAGACGGAGCAGCCCTCGCCGTAGTAGTGCTCATCACAAAGGAAGCGGTAGGAGTAACGCAGCTCAGTTCTGCTGGCTGTCTGCATGTCCTTGGACCACTCTTCTCCCACAGTGAGGTGACGTTGAGTGGTGATCCTGCTGATCAGACGCTCCGGGTTGTCTGCAGAAATCAATGAATGTTATTGTTTGTGTTATGGTTGAATGCTAACAGAATGATGTTCTGCAGGAGTCATGTCATGACAGTGGATGAGACGGGTGACACCCTGTCCTTGTTATTGATTATTCGTTTTATCTTATTTGTCAACTAGATTTTAGGCCTTGTATTCATTTAATAATGAGGACATATTTGTTCAGACTTCTACAGAGAGACAGTCACATATATAGAAGTATCTTTGACCTACAATTTTGTTTTGGGGAGGTGGTTTAGTCCCTGAAATAAGATACTTTAATATGGCTGCAAGAGAGTTAAGTGCTGGATGCTGCTGCATAAAAAAAAAACAAAAAAAAAACAAAACAAAAAAACTTTTAAGATGTGAATTGTGTATCCTCCTTGCAGAAATAGAGTATAGAGCATATATCTCCACCATCACCACCAACAGAGAAAAAAACACGCACTAACTCATGTTGCCATCAGTTACTCATTATTAGTACAGTGATAAGAGCAAGACTTAAAGATAACAACAGCAAATATTCCAACTACAGGTGCAAATCTCAACTGGCACCTACAGAAATTGTGGGTGGTCTTTTCTCTATGTGATGTTAAATAAACTTCAGCTGTAGAGAAGTTTTTCTAGCAGTGTGACCAGTGCAAAAAGTCTGCAAATCAAATTATTTATCATCAAATGTACACATATTTTATGGCCAGTAAATAACAGGCTGCTTTAATTTTCAGCATTTTAAGGCAACATTGGCTTTTCAGTTTAAATATAGAAGACCACACAAATCAAAAAATGTATTTGGGAAGGAAGTTCTGTATGTAGGAAATAAGTGTATATAATTTGCTCCTGATTGGAGTGTCAGCATGCTGCTCTGAAGGGGGAGAAGCTGGAACACTCATCAAACTTTGTGTTTCCCTGTTTAGCACAAATGACTGAGCACTATGTGAAAACCATGCTGCTGCCAGAAAATAAGGCCACTATTAGCCTTCTGGCCTGTCTTTGAGTTACACTGCTGCCTTCTGTGGCTGCCACCCACCTGTTGTCAGGTCGTCCAGGGAGTCAGTGTGCAGAGCTTCAATGATCAGTGAAAACGTCCCCTGAGGAGAGACAGAGAGAGTCAACAGCTGCTTGGCCTGGAGGCCTCCCTCCCTCTGCAGAGCAGCAGAGGGCCATTAAAAGGCCTCCCAATAAACTTCACAGCCTAATTCTCGTGTTGATTAGGGGCCTAATAAGGGCTACTACCTGCTCCCTTTTCACACCCCTGCTACTATCACACTCTGACACCGCCGTAAAACCAAACGAGGCGGAATTTCACGCTGCGCTGCCAATGATGTGCCAACTCAGAGGATGTTAAATTTCCCACCACGCCTGGTCGGAGGAGAGGAGCGTTTGGTGAAAACAGGCCCCCTCCCCACACACACACACACACACACACACACACACACACACACACACACACACACACACACACACACACACACACACGAACGCACGCACGCACGCACGCACGCCCTCCTCCCCTCCCCGTTTTATCCTACCAAAGAGCACAGAAATACTACAATAGCCCCTCTCACACACTGCTGACAAAGACCCTCACAAGTGTTGAGTTTGGGAGCATCTGTTGCGTTTTGCACTCTTCAAAGCTAATATGTCCCAGTGGAATACGCCTAAAATAACTTCACAGGATTTCATTATTCCTTAAAAATGTGACACTAATCACAATGTAGACTTCAAGACACAAATATTACTTCAAAACTAGAAATTAAAGGCACAGAAAGTTAAAATCCTATTGCAGTCTTGCAGGAAACGTTGCAGTGATGTTCTTGCGGGAATAATAGTACAAATAATATCCCTCATAGGATGCTTATAAACACTCACTGGCCATGTGAAGCCGAAGGGGAAGCGGATGGGGTTAGTGAAGCTGTCCGCGTTGGTCTCCGGCACCTGGAAGGAGTTGGAGCCGAGGACGGGAGTCACAGCACCGCCGTACGTGCAGGGAGGCTCGGGGGAGACGTTAGCCTGGTAGTGCTTCAGACAAACCCGAAAGAAAGTCTTGCACTCGCACTGCTGGTTCTGGCCTTGCGGATGAGCAGAACCTCCGGGGCAGCAGTTGGCGTTCCCCGTCACCCCTTTCTTGTTGAGGAACTCCTGCAGCTTCAGCTCAAACACTCCGGAGCATAAAACCTTCAACATAAATACACACAATCAGCCCAGCGTGTTTGGAAATATGAGCGTACTTCATACATGCTTTAAAACCTTTTTATAGCCACAGAAAGCATGCAAACACACACAACGTGTGCGTAAAACCTACCTGGCAGGTGAGTAGGGAGAGAGTGACAACCAGGAGCAGACACAGGCGTCCCATTGTGTTGACAGCCCTTCAGCAAGCAGTGAAAGCTCCACAGGTCCGTGTCGCCCGGCTCAAACAATCATGGAGAAAGTTTTAAAAGCTTTCCGTTATGTCACAGTCAAGGTGAACTCTTAACGCGCAGGAGGGAAGGTGAAAGGGAAACTTTTCCTGTGGTGTGTCTGTCTTCTGCCCCTCTATTTCCCCATGCGAGGCACGAGATATTGACAGAAAGGAAAAAAAGTTTTACAGAGTAAAGTAATCCTCAGCAGAAGGATCCTCTTGGAGAAGCTTGAATGAAATCCCCGATGGAAATGTTAAGAGAGTTAATTCCAATCAATGGTTGTAGGAGATACAGGCAGCTCTCGGTGGCCTTGTTTATTTTCCCACTTGACTAATAATGATATGCTGATCCTAGCCTCCGTCTCTCTCTGCCTCTCTTGGTGTAACAGTGCGTATGTCTGATGGGTCTCGAGCCCTGCACAGGGTTTTATACCGGGCCAGCAGGCGAAGGGTAATAAGATGCAAATGAGCCCCTCTGCTCCTCTTCTTCCCCTCCCTCCACCACCACCACAAGTCCGCCCCGGGGCCATCACAAAGAAAGAGGAGAGGGGAGGAGGGGGGGAGGGTGCGCACAACTTTTGTAAACCCCCCACCCCACCCCACCCCCTCCTCTCTTTCTCTCAAAGGGACAGACCAAATGGCTAGTGAGCTGTTAAATGTGCAACAACCCCTTGCTTCCCCTGATGCCTTCCTCCTCGGCAACAAAACACACGGGGGCCATTACATTCCGACAAATCTTTAACTTCTGCACGAAAACCTCCACATCGCAGCATCAAGTGATTTATTTACGCGGCAGCCACTCGGACGGTGCCTCCTCATATCTGGTGTTCCGCTAAGCCGTGGCTGGCCTGTTCCCTGCATGGCCAGCCGGCAGCCAGCCGTCCCAACTGTGTTACAACGACCATCTGCTCCGCCGCATTCCTATGGTGTTGCCCCTGCCGTGGACTTCGCATGTTCACACCCCAAAAACAAGTCGATCTGTTCCCATTACCGTATCTTTATTTCGTGGTTTTATGTCCTACAACATGCCTCTCCAAGTCCGTCTCCATATGCGCACTCGTCATATAATTATATTTGGTCATTATATGTAATAATAATCGATTCGTGCTGTTTCCTTTAGAAAATAGCATGCAATATAATTTAATATCACTTAAATACCAAGAATAATGTTACGCGAATAAATGTGCAATTCACCGCATACCCCATGTTTACGGTATTCACTTCCCAAATTCCTTTTAACTGACTGTATTAATAGTCCTAAATTATATTATTAACAACTTGAAAAGGACAATGACCAGTTTTATGTGCCTGTCGGTGAAATATTCTCAGAATGACAATCTAAATAAGGTGCGTAAAGACGCACCAAAAATGCGCACACGCTGGCTACAAACCAACACACCTAAACCTTTTTCACTGCGTGCCTCTGTATTTCCCTTACTTGCTCTTTGGTGGAGGCAGTAAAAAAGACTTGGTGGTGTGTCACTCGCGTGGCTGTCATTAAGGGACTTTGTGAGGAGAAGGAGGGGGAGGAGGAGGAGGCGGAGGGGAGGCACAGAGGGAGTAAAGTTTTTTGTGCTTTCAGCTGTATGGTAATGGGGCCGGCAGCACCTGCTCTCCCACAATAATACAGCACCAGAGAGAGAGAGAGAGAGAGAGAGAGAGAGAGAGAGAGAGAGAGAGAGAGAGAGAGAGAGAGAGAGAGAGCGCATGGCCGGTTGCACAAACAGTAATCTTACAATATGTCCGACAACAAAATATCATTCCCTGCATACAATCACAAGAGATAAAACATCACAACTACAGCTACCATACACACAATGGAAGCCCCTGCAAGTATTCTCTGTATAGATTAATAAGAACATAACACTGACTAAACACATGGACCCACTGTCTAATTTGCATATCTGTGCGCATCCGCAGAAAAATGCGGGGAAAGAATTCGCACTTGTTGGCAGGATGTTATTATGAGCGCATCTCTGGCTGTGAAGAAGCTGAAGATGCTGGTATACCACGAGCTTTGTTCACCTTTCATTAAGCTTAAACAGAAGCCAATGCGTTCTGCTGATTCAATCAGCTACTGAGCCATTATGAGCTTATGATAAAAAAAAAAAAAAGATCTTGGCTATCTGTTCATAAAAAAAGAAAAGGAAAAAGAAATGAAAGGATGGGAGGTGAGTTGCTGATTGGGTTAACTCATCTTCACAGCGCATTTCAACTCAGATCCAGAGAGGGTCTCCTGTCTGAATGATTTCTTTATTAATGTGTTGGACAGGTAGTGAAGCCCACTGCAGGACGAGTACACCACTTCTGATGTTTACACAGAACATCAGAAGTGTGTGTGTGTGTGTGTGTGTGTGTGTGTGTGTGTGTGTGTGTGTGTGTGTGTGTGTGTGTGTGTGTGTGCGTGTGTGTGTGTGCTCATGATGTCAGCACACACACACACACACACACACACACACACACACACACACACACACACACACACACACACACACACAAGCATTGAGGGGAGCGGGGTCTTAATTAACAACTCTAATTGAAGCTGCTCCCTCTGCACAGAATCACTGTTTTGGGTCTGCTGCTGTCCCCACACAAGGCCTTCATTCACACACCGCAATTAACTTATCCCATATGGACAACTCTCAGCCTATCATGTCAACACACACAGTGCTGGTGCATTGCTGTGTGTGGGGCTGGTGCTGTCCTGTCATTGCATAAGTCTGATGACAATGCGTGGCTGCAGTGGTCCCTGCATAGATAAATGAGGAGCCTATGGCTAATGCGGTTGCGTGTCCGTGATGTGCTCTTTACACCCCTTGAGGCTGATTGAGGGGCCTTTAACCTTAAGCTTTAACACTATTATTCCTGCCTGCCACAGTCTTTCCAGATACCCGTATGTGTGTTTAGCTATAGGACGCTTCTCCGAGCAGCTCATTTCATTTAACTAGTTGATTTCAGCCCCCTTCTCAATGGCATACAATGCTCCTATGTGGCGTGGCGTAAAATCCCTCTCTTGAAGCCTTTTATTTACACTCATCGCGACTTTCAGAGGTCCCCAGTGCTCTTTCTCTCCCTCTCTGTATTAGGCCAATATACTATCAGTCATTCATCACCATGACGTGGCACACATTTTCCGATTACTCCAGCAAAGCGTGACTGAAAGGCATGATGAGATGGAAAGTGACCCCCCTCCTTCACCAGCATCAAGACGACATTTTCCCCTAAAACATCATTTATGAGAGGAGATTCTCTAATTGTGTCTTAAGGAAACAGCAGAAAGTAGAAACTCCTCCCATCTGATCCCCCCTTTGTGTGTGTATTCGTGCACGCGCGCGTGAGGTTAAAAAATTGTTAAACTGGAGGTCGATTGTTTAACTGAAGTGCTTTTCTATTGTCTATGTGTGTACGTGCAACTGCGTGTGCGCGCGTGTGTGTCCCTGTGTGTGTGTGTGTGTGTGTGTGTGTGTGTGTGTGTGTGTGTGTGAGTGAGACCAGGAGCCCCGTGACACGCAGGGGGACAACAAAGGAAGAGGTCTCGCGCTCCGCCGCCCATTCATCCCTTTCTCTTGCGAAGTAATTCCCATTGATTCTTATTGAACGGCGAGTCGCGAGCCCCTCGGGGGAGAAACCGTGTGATTTGTGAAGGGTCGCGAGGACAAGACACGCCCCTCCTCGAGCCCCGGCCATCTGCTCCCCAAACACCACAACACCAACCAACTACCAAATGGCTTCCTCATCTCTATCTCTCTATAAAGCGTCTTAATTTCTCCTTTTGTATCCCCTCCTTCCTCCTCATTCTGTCAATCTGTTCCTCCCATCTATCTGTCCTTCCTCTACCTCTTACTCCTTTATTTCTCTCTCCATCCTCTGATTTACAGGCCTCATGCTTTTGTAGGTGAAGCTCCTAGTTGCTTGATGGGTCCCTGGGCCAAATCACAGTGGAGGCATGCAAGGGGTATGAGATGGCCATATGGTGTGTGTGTGTGTGTGTGTGTGTGTGTGTGTGTGTGTGTGTGTGTGTGTGTGTGTGTGTGTGTGTGTGTGTGCATGCGTGCCAAGAAATGGACGGATGGCTGTCGTGGGAACCTCCACAATATTGTCATCACACCAGCTACCCACACATGGACACACACCCAACACACACGCCGTTGCACATTACATGGCAGCCTTTGGTCTGGTCAGTTATAGAAATCAAAGTTCACGGGGACTCTGGATCATTCAATTTGAGCCAGAATAAACGTAACTCCTTCTATGCCAGGTTCCCACATGCACGACAAGAATACTGGTTTCAATTAGCCGGGGTGCTGACTGAGATATTTAATTGGGCCCAGGCTGAGAGGGTTTCCGAACGGCTGAATAGAGACCCATATTCACTTAGACAAGTTCCTGTGCCGCTATGTTGTTTCATTGGTCTGATTCATTGCATACATTATGCATTTGCTTTGTCACACATAGATAGATAGATAGATAGATAGATAGATAGATAGATAGATAGATAGATAGATAGATAGATAGATAGATAGATAGATAGATAGATAGATAGATAGACAGGTGCTGATGTGGTGAAGATGTCTCCAGCGCTGATTATAATGATAAGAGAGAGTCGTGTGGCCAGGCCACTGCCTTGATGGATAAGACTCCCCCAGCAACAATAACACTGTGATGTCAGAAACTTGAGACACACATGTCCCCTCCCCATCTGAGACATGGAGACCTGAGGACCATCCCAGTTAAGACTGTAGCAGCTCACACCAACTGTTACCCTCAATGTGTGACATTGTGTACCTGTGTTACAGCACGTATAGGATATTGTGTCTGTGTTATCTTTTTATTAAATATAGGACGTCAGTTTAGTGGGAAATATGCATAAAGTCTGGATTACATTTGTGAAATTCTACATTTTGAACTTCAGTATTTCTAAGCTTCCTCTTCAACTTCAGTGACTTCAGTGTTGAACAAAAAGTAGTTTTGCATTGCACGCTCTATTTTTGAGTTCTTCTCTACTAAGTGCTCTAACTGCCACACAACAGTTTCCATCAGGATGAATGACATTCTGTCAAATCTAATCCTTTTTCGGATTGTTGGTTGGACAAAACAGACAATTTGAAGACATCATCTTGAGCTTTCTAGAATTACAATGCTTACTGGTTTTTATCATTTTCTGACATTTAAAATATTAAATTTGAAACTGATTTGTTTTAAATACATGATCAGGAGATTACTGAAAATATTTGTGAGTTGCATTACAGATATCGAGTGAAATACGAGATTGAAAAGTGCCAATTTATTAAAGATGAATTTATCAATCAATTTGTTGATGAATCACACTGTATGTGTGATGATGATGACCCAGGTTTTAAATTCCCACATGATGTTGTTGTAACAGTTAAACTCTTGCTTCACCATGAAATTTAATGTTTAAAGTTTAATGGACTTAGAGCAAGCAAGCAAACAAACAAAAAAAAACTACATTTTGGACAAATCACACACTCCCTGCTCCCTGAGATCCCTGCCCTGTGGCCCTCCGGGGGTCCTTGGCCTTTGGTTTGAGAACCAGTGGCCTCCAGCAGCAGGATTAGCCAGGCCAGCTGCCCAGAGAGACCCTGGGTCCTGGACGCTGACACCAAGCCTGACCCCGGGGTGGCTACTATCAGGGACACTGAGGGGATTTGGACAGCACTTGGTGTGTATATATATATGTGTGTGTGTGTGTGTGAGTGTGTGTGTGTGTGTGTGTGTGTGTGTGTGTGTGTGTGTGTGTGTGTGTGTGTGTGTGTGTGTGTGTGTGTGTGTGTGTGCTGTTCATTCAGTTGGACAACTGTTGAGCCAGTACAGATTTGTGCAGCAGCGTTCTTTGTATCTGTGTGTGTGTGCTTGTATGGTCAATTCTTTCCGGGGGTTAACTGCTGATCCAGTACAAATGGGAGGTGTTGGGGGGTAGGGCTGAGGGCAGTCGTGTGCTCCTGGAACATCTGCCTCTGTTTCTCCTGAGTCAAGCTTTGGTCAGCAGCGGAGAGGAGGGGGGAGGCAAGAGGGGGAGGAACTCAAAGGGGAGGAGATCGAAGAGGAAAAGAAGAGTCAGTGCAGGAAGTTGAAAAGATTCAACGTGAATAGGCGACAGACCCAAACACCATTCCACTGCTGGTATTTTGTCTTCACATAGAGGAGATATGCAGGGATGTGAATGTATAGTGTGTGTATGAGAGTCCACATCCAGGATACATTGTGTATGTTTTTATGTGTAACATGAACATGGGCAGGTTGTGAAACATTTTTCCCTGGGACAATAAAAACAATTTCTAACTCATATCAGGAACCAAAAACTTTGAGCCGGGTTTGATCGGTGTCTGAGCTTGACAGGGTGCATTCTGTATCAGCTTGATAAAATGATAATAAAAGCACATTTTCTCAATTTCTTCAGTAACTTGAGAGCTGATCCCCCATCGGTCCCGATCAACAGCCTGTTGCTGTATGTGTTATAAATCTTTTGTGTTCTGTTCTGTTCTCCCAGTGTCCCATTCTGGGCTGTGTCATGACATTTTTAGTTTTTGTTATGTTGGTGTTGCTCTTTGTAGTACATTGCCTCTTATCATTGAAAAACAGTACTGAACACGAATATGTAACTTTGAGACACGTGGGCCAAGAGAAAAGGTAAAGCAGCTGTTTATTCCACATCTGCATATGTCTGCAGCCCTGTTTTCCAAAAAGTATTCTCAAGGTTAAGGTGATCCTGACGTAAACTTAAAATTAAACTAGGGTCATTAAAGCTGCAGGTGTTTTTGGGAGCCAAGAAACCATTGGCCAAGTTCTGTCTGAAAACAAAATGCCTATGTGGTCCTCATGAGTCCAGTGGTCATAACTCTCAAATGCAATCACAGGGGGGCAGATTTACAACACAGCTCCTCCTTACTTGAAGATCAGTTGACTGGGAGGGGTGGATTGTCCTCCCAGTACACAGAGCATCTGGCTGAGGAACGACAGATGCTGACAGCTGGACTGACATCCAGCATATGTCCCTTTCTTTATTCCTGCTTCACTCAGACAATAGGGTGGAAGGGATGGGGGTGCTTTGTGTTGAGACGGTACACCTAATAGCTTGTGATTCCAGAAAAGAGCCCCCTCTCTCCAGGAGAGCAATTAGCCTGTCTCTGATCCTAGCCTGGGGAGTTATTATGGGGGGACTCAATGGTCCATTTTCATTCATGCCACATCAAGACGTTTATTTTTTCATTACAGCATCAATGCAGTATTGATCTAAATCAGCTGTCCAATTTGTCTTTCAGGGATCCATTTTATATTTGGGTTTAGTTTTAGACTAATCAAAGTGAATTTACCATGGCGTCTACTGCACTTTAGTCCTGGTGGGATCCGGGCGCCGAGCACGTGTGCTTTGTTTTGCAACGTGATGACGCCACGCGTATATCATAGGAAGTAATTTGAATTTACACCCAGCAGTCACAACACCGATAAATGCTGCACGTATACAGCAAGATATTAAAGTAAGTTTTTGCTATGTGAGGCAATAGTACTGGATAAGAGTATTTACAGGCATAGCTTCGTATAAGCCGAGATAGTTTGTAAGGACAAGAAGCGCGTCAGCCCACGAATGAATTATTTTAGCGGCTAGAAGCTAAGCTAACTGTTAGCATTCAGGTTTATTCTCAGTTAAGACTGAAGTAAATAACTTGCCGGGATGTCACGTTGTGGCTGTCGTCCTGCAGCGACGTGACACCGAAACAGTCCCACACATACAATACTTAAAATATAATATTACACACACGTCATTGATGTGGCAACCATAATTTAGCATGTTGGCTACTTTAAAAGTTTCAAGGGACTTCCCTCTCCCTCTGTCTGTTTCTCCTCTGTAGAAATGGGCGTGAAAGGTCTCCAGTCCTTCATGGACCGCTGCTGTCCAGAAGCCTGTGTGCCTGTGGACCTGAGAGAGATGGCCAGACAACATGTTGCCAAAAGCCAGCAAGTCTGCACAACCTCAGCTAACACAACCAGTTGAGTTGATTTCACTGTGCAAGTAGTATGACAGTGGGGGGAGCAGCAGTGAATGTATCCCAAAACTGATGTAGTATATGTTTTTGTCAGCTTTAATCTTGTTTAGACAGGATGAGCATTATGACATTACTGGCAGCATTGAGGAAGAACAATTTTGATGATCTAAGAGATGCAAGCTTTGTAAACCAAAGGTCTTAAGAACAGGTAACTGGACATTTCTTGGGGATTTGTGTATTCTCTCTATTACATTTGTATTTTCACTCTCATTTAGGGCCCACACTCGTTGTGGATGGTATGGCCTGTCTGCGCCACTGGTATTCATGTAAGGACTGGGTGTGTGGAGGGCAGTGGAGGGAGTACATGGATGTGCTGAAGAGCTGGGTGGAGGCCTTTACCTTAGCAGGCATCAGACTGGTCTTCTTCTTTGATGGGGTGGTGGGGGAGCAGAAGAGACAGGAGTGGGTGAGGAAAGAAAGTGTAAACTGTGTGGTGTTCATATATTTTTTAAGAAAACACATTGCAGATGCTGTGATTCAACACATCTTAGAATAGCACCCATTGAAAGACTTTAGTTACAGTTTACTGACAGATGATTTTCTGTAGTGTTATTGTGTAGATGTTGATATCGTCATAGTATTTAGATCACATACAGTAAGCATGATGCACGATATGAGACTGAACTTGCAGAACCTCCTGTATCCTCTCCTGTCCACAGGTAAAGAGGAGGCGCAGAGTGAATGGGGAGATTTCTAAAATATTTCGTCATATGAAGGCACATGGAGAGCAGCCTGGTAGAGAGCTGTTTTGTCTTCCTTCTGGTCTGGCAACGTTCACGTGCTTTGCTCTCAGGTCAGCTTTTCCAAGACAGATCACAATGTAGTAACCCTCTTCTACATAAAATGTACACCTCATTATGACTGTACATTTTATGTAGAATAATGAAGCTATTAGTGTATTTTAAAAGGCTTCACTTCATTAAGTGGGGTTTGATGTGATACGTGATGATGGTTTTTGTTATTGGTGTTCATGTGGAATTATTGTCGCTGTTGTTGTTTAATATCATTTATTGTAGACTTAATTGTTGCTTCCAGGTCATTGGGTCAGGAAGTGTTTTGTTCAGTACAGGAGGCTGACTATGAGGTGGCCAGCTATGCTCGTTTACATGGCAGTATGGGCATTCTGGGACAGGACTCGGACTTCATCATTTACAACAGGTTTGTTACAATAATCATGTGGTACTTTAAACTTTGCTGGATGTGCAAACTACTTGAAACTGCTGCAGAAGGACTTGCACTACTGTTCACAGTTAGAATGCTGAATTTGATAAAAGATTAATAGATTCTGTGGCTTTATATTATTGATAAATCAGCGAAAATATGGATAAACTGTCTAATCTGAGCATGTCCTTTTATCTTTTGAAGTGCCCCCTACTTGTCTGTGGCAATGCTGCAGATAGACAGCCTTACTACTGTCCTGTACGACAGACAGAGGCTCTGCCAAACCATTGGATTGGCTGTTACCCAGCTACCTGTGCTGGCCTGTCTCCTAGGTAATGATGTGGTGTCAGAGGAGCGGATGCAGCACATCAGGAACGGTGCTATGGCAACGTACAGGTATATAGGGTTTTATTTTGGAGTTTTATGTCAATAATATTTGTTAGAAATTCTCATTCTTATGTTGTTCCAAATAAATGTCACCTTTGTCATTGACTACATTTAGTTATAAGAACATGAATATCATCCATCCATCCATTATCTATACCGCCTATCCCTTTCGGGGTTGCGGGGGCCTGGAGCCTATCCCAGCTACAATGGGCGAGAGGCGGGGTACACCCTGAACCGGTCGCCAGCCGATTGCAGGGCCAACATGAATATCATGTTTATAATGTTTTATAACGGGGAGCAACATAGCTAAAATTCAGATGAAGACGTTCCATGACAGCACTTCTGTTGTTTCCCAGGATACACAATACCGCACCACATTCTGGTGCTCCTCAGGGTCAGATGGTACTTGCTGTATCCCACCTTGTGAACTCCTTGTGGGGCAGATTGGAGGAAGAGCCTGGGCTTATCCCCCAGTCTTTGAATCTGTCAGCTTCTCACAGACAGCTCCTGAAGAGGGGGATTTGCTCCTACTTACTGCCTGAACAGGAAGCTCTTCAGGGAGGTGCCATCTCTGCACTTCCCTCTGCCCCAGCCTTTGAGAATCATGTTAGTCCAGAAATATTAAAGGTATGCTCTGTGCCTCATCCTGTCTCTTCTGTTTTGACAGTACCAAATGCCACATTGGCTTATTATGTTTTACTTTGTGGTTTTCCCCAGGCCTGTAGAGAGAAGCATGTAGCAGCGGAGGGTTTCATGGTTTATGGTGTCGTGTGGGAGGGAGTCACTGAATGTAGCAACACTTTGGAAGATGCAGAGGATGTTGAATTGCTGCCTCAGGCCCTCGTCTACAAACCCTGCAGACAACTCATCTATGGGCTGCTGCTGCTGCTGCATGGGCATGATGGTAGGACAGTAAACTCAGTGGTTGGGTCACAAAGACATTCAATGTCATAAACACACATGCGCAGATACGTATGTGGTCTGACAACACGATGCACACAGTCAGAAAACCACACTACAACTGTAACAAATGCACATGTAAACTTGTAGAGGAGAGGCCATACTTTACCATACATGCAGACTGTGCATATAGACGTGGACATACACATACTGTAACAACAGCACAGGAGAAATACATGCTTGAGAATGGAGTTTGCAGTTTTATTTTTTGGTTTCGTGTGTATAATGTGGTTAAAGAATAAAGACAAGAATGCTTTTTGTCTTTCCCTGACAGTGGTGCAAAATCAAGTCTAACCTTGACTTGATTTGGTGTTTTCAGGCAGCACTGTCGACCCTCCAGCAGTCAGGGAGTGGTTTGTCTACCCTGGAAACCCTCTGAAGGAACCTGACTTGGTTCACCCCGTCCCAGTCAGCCTCCCATGTACTCTACTTGTTAAGTGTTTTTGTATACTGAGTTATGATCTGATGGTCTGAATTCAATCGTTTTACTTGTCACATTTCATGCAGTAGTTTTGCATCCAAAGCAGAGTCCCACAGTGTTTTTTCTCTATCTGAATGTGTAGGTGATCAGCCCAGTCTGGACCTGTTATGGTTTGGCACTGACCCTGAAGTTTCTGCTCTTCGCCTGAGGTCCTTCCTCTCAGTTTTCGACTGCCAGGAATATTTCGAGTTGTATGGGGCTGTTGAAGACACTCTGCTCGCCGCTCTGTGCCTGGTGACTTACATTGTCCTCCAGGTATCAACTTTTTCTTTCATCTTTAATTGTTTTTATGGGGTAATGACAATGCAGCCAGAAGAAAGCAAACAGAGGTCATTAGACAATTTGAGGAGAGTATTTATTGAACAAAAGTTCGATGATTTAAACAGGAAAAGATCCAATCCAATCCAATCCATTTTATTTATAAAGCACAATTTTAAACAAACACAAAGGTTTCTGAAGTTCTGTACAGTAAAATAAACACAATAAAACATATAAATATATAATAAACACATAAAATCAACAACCTAAGTGGTGTGAAAAGCCAAAGAAAAAAGGTGCGTTTTAAGAAGAGGTTTACAATTAGGCTGCAACAGAAAACACTCGATCCCCTCTGAGCTTCAGCCCAGTTTTGGGAACCCTCAGGAGCAGCTGGTCTCCTGACCTGAGAGATCGGCTGGATGCGTAGCGGTGCAGAAGCTCAGTACGATGGGGCAAGACCATTTAGAGATTTAAAAGCAAATAAAAGAATTTTAAAATGAATTCTAAAATGGACGGGTAGCTAATGGAGTTAAGCTAAAATTGGAGAAATGTGCTCAGATTTCCTTGTGCCAGTTAAAAGACGTGCAGCTGCGTTCTGTACCAGACGTGCGATGGAGGACCCACTAACCCCCATATAAAGTGCATTACAGTAATCCAGTCGTGTGGTCACAAAGGCGTGGATTACTGTTTCAAAGTGCTGTCCCTGGAGAAAAGGTTTTATTTTTGCCAGCTGCCTTAACTGGAAGAAGCTCGTTCTCACCACTGCTTTATTCTGGCTGTCAAACTTAAGATCCGCGTCCACTTTTACCCCCAGATCATTAACAATCGGTTTGGCGTACTGTGCCAAGGAACCCAGATCGACTGGGGGGGTCACCGAGGTGCCACCAAAGACCATCACTTCAGTCTTGTTTTTGTTGAAATTTAAAAAGTTAAGAGCCATCTAGGCCTTGACATCATCTAAACAATTCAACAGTGGCTTAAGGGAGAATGAATCAGCCTTTTTAAGAAGGACATAGATCTGGCTGTCATCAGCATAACAGTGGAATAAAATGCCATGCTTCCTGAGAATGCAACCAAGTGGGAGAAGATATAAAGAAAATAAAAGAGGGCCCAGCACTGAGCCCTGTGGGACCCCACATGAGAGAGGAGCAGTGGAGGACACAGTCACCCAGGCTGACATAGAATGTCCAATGAGACAGGTAGGACCTGAACCATTCCAGCGCCGAGCCCCTGATGCTCACCCACTGCTCCAAACGAGCAGTCAGGATGTCATGGTCCACTGTATCAAATGCTGCAGTTAAATCTAAGAGCACAAGGATTACACAGCGACGTCGTTAAAAACTCTTAAAAGCGCAGATTCTGTGCTGTGCAATGTTTTAAAACCAGATTGGAAAATTTCAAGAACATTTTGTTCATTTAAAAAGTCCATGAGCTGAGAGTAGACAATCTTCTGAATAGACAACTGCATGTTTAAAATTTACAGGAACCACTCCTGAAGACAGACTGCTGTTAATAATGCTGTGTAAATATGGCCCAACAGTGGGAAAAACCTCCTTAAAAAGTTGAGAAGGCACAGGATCATTGGGCGAGCCTGATGGCTTTAAATTCCCCACAGTCTCCTGTACAACAGGCAGGGTCACAGGCTCAAATGAGTCAAAAACAGCAGGACAAGGGACAAACGCTGAGGGGTCATAAGCAGGAGGTGAAATAAATGCTCTGGTAGAAGTGACTTTAGCAGTGAAGAAAGTTTTCACACACAGAAGGGGAGGGCTCAATTCCCACAGTCTGTGGTGCATTCAGAGCGGAGTTGATCACTTTAAACAACACACAAGGTTTGTGACAGTTTAAGACAATAATATCAGAGAAGTATTTTCTTTTGGCCTCTTTCACAGAGGATTGGTAACGATGCCAACAATCTCTCAATATTTGAAAAGACAGTTCCAGTTTATCCTTTTTCCACCTGCGCTCAGCTCTATGACATTCCTGCCTGGCAGTGTGGGTTGTTTCATTCAACCAAGGCTCTGATTCAACTTTATGCTGCCTGCTCTTTAGTGGGGCAGCACAGTCAATGGCAGTTTGACAAATGTCAAGAAACTGAGCGCTAAGAGCCTCTGTATCATCGCACATAGGATTGGGAAAGACGCAGTTCTGACTGAAGGCAGCTGAGAAGCGAGCAGCAGTGAAAGGGTTAATAACCCGGCATCTGCGAGCAGCAGCGGGAGGTTTAACTGAGTTACAGCACACAGCAGCTCAAAAAAGTACAGGCATATGATCAGAGAAAAACGCTTCACAGACCTCCAAGTTAAAAACAGGCAAACCATATGATGAAACAAGAACATGTGTGTGTCCCTGCACATGTGTCGGGCCCAGTACAGACTGTACAAGATTAAAAGAGTCAATTATGTTTAAGAAATCCATCGCCAGGGACACTCAGTCATATTTCGGCATGATATCAGATAAGAACACAGAAAAGTCAGTTAAAAAGTCTCTGTGTGTATTTGGGAGGCCGATAAACCACAGCACACAGCACTGTGTAAAGACTTCCCAGCTCAAACAAACTTGATTCAAAGCTGGGGAGAGCCGATGACAGCGATATCTGTTTACATTTAAAATTGCTTTTAAAAATAGTTGCAATTCCTCCTCCTCGACCAGATGTCCGTGGAGAATTGAAATAGCAACACTCGGCAGGTAAAAGTTCTGTAAAAGCACTGGACTCACCAACACTCAGCCAAGCCTCTGTAACAAAGAGGAAATCCAGTTCACGAGATGGGAAGAAATCCTTTAGGATGAATGTTCTATTTGCAAGCGATCTTGCGTTAACCAAGCCAAACCTGGCTGAAGCTGGTGGGTCTGTTTCCCCGGATCCACTCTGCGCCAGCGGGGATGAGGAGGACAGGGACCGCAGGGCAGGAACGGGACATCCGAGCCAGCCACCGGTACCAAGCAGACAGCGACAGGGTCCAGCCAACGTCGAGAGACACAAAGGCGAGGCACCGCTCCACATCCGCCATGATCAGGACGCACCAACCCGGCCCTCAGCCTCACCAGACAGCCGCCACGCTTGCCCTGGTGGCAGTGGCGTTTTCGCAGAGGGAGCGCCCCTGACGTACGGCACAGGATGCCGGGATGTCCGACAGGAGAGGAGGCAGAGTTTGATGTCCATAATGATCTAAGTTGACCAGATCTTCAGCGAGGATTCTCAGATCTAGCAACGTTTGGCGATTATACACCAGCAGAGAGTTGACATTATGTGCAACAATTGTTACAAACAGAATAAGCACACACAGTGTCCGGAGCGGCTGATGGAGCGCCTCACACACTGGTGCCATCTTGTCTTCAAAAGATGGAAATACTTAATCTAGCTATATGTAATCCAAAGGTAAACCAAAAACCCCTATCAAAGATTTGTACATGCAGTCTAATGATTTGATTAAGGGACTTATTTACTCTCATATCTCATTCATCATATAAATGTATGAGCCAGTATAGAAACAATCATGAATGAAAAAAAAAAAAAGTTTTATTTTAATTGAAAATACATGTAAGTGATTTTCTCCAGTGTTATACTCGCATATAGTCCTCTACAACCTTCTTTTGAGTCATATTACGTGTTGTTAGCCACAAATAAACCTCGTCTGCACTGTGATTGATTTATGTTTTGGTTGTCATTGGTCGGGTTGTATGTTTGGCTCAGCCTTCAGTGAATAAGTTAAGCTGTTCAATGAAACAGTCGAGCACAATGGAGTCAGTTTGTATTTAGGCATTTCAGTCAAGATAATGCCAGGGTAGTCAAGCTACACCTGGTGATTTATGTAAACAGAAAATAAAAGACCAAATGTATTTAGCGACAATTAAACACACAAGTCAGCTTTTGATTTGGGATTTACATCAATAACATATACAACAATTATTCAGCTCTTTTGTCAATGTGTGATTTGAAGTTAAACATCACTTATTGATGGTCTGTTCTGTGTTGTTTTGCCGTGGCTTAATGGAAGCCACTATCACTCACTGAGTCCCTGGATTAGCCACAGACACCGGCCTTTGTAACTCCAGCGGTTTTGCCAACAAGTGCTCTGATAACCACCCAGGGACTTTGAATATCTTAAGAGCCATTTCTTAATTCACCTTACTACAATCGTGTCCTTATTTTGGTGGTAAATTGTACACCCAAAACATTTATGCTGTTTGTAATCCTGTTGTAATGCCTTGTTTTCAAAGGGAAAGTGCAGAGATTTAGATTCTTCGTTTGTACATTTTGCTTTGACGTCATCTGATTGAGCTTTAACACAACAGAGATCACAGGATCACACCACCTGGATAAAGGTGTATTCGTCATTTTGCAGAAGTTAAACAAAAATTAGACTGTAGATTCATTTATCAGCTTTGTGACAGAAAGGTTTTAAATCGCTCTTTAATGCCTCAATAAGAACAGAATGTCTTCAAGGAAATTCATCTCAAATCTATTTATGAAAACTTAATTGGCTTGCCAACTGAGTGTTGTTTTCCTGTAACGTTGTTGGAATCACAATGAACTGTAAAAAAAAAAGAAAAGGAACAAAATGGATGCACCGAAACCAGAAATATTGTTTGTTATTAGTTTCGCAGGTTTCCTTTTCAAAACCTGGTTCCTACATTACCCACAACGCAACTCGACCACTGACAGTTAGGTCATGTTATGCTAGTAGAGACGAGGGTCACTGAGGTCCTGTTAAGCTCACTTTTTTCAAGCTCCACACCTCCAGATTCTTTTCATTTTCAAACTTGAACTCTTCAGATCTAACTGACACTGATTCAAGTGACATCACTTGAGGCAATTTGTCAGACCTCATGCAGCTCCCTCTGGAGTTACGAAAGGCTGTTTTCACATATGCAGTTTTACTCCCCAAGACCTGTAAACAGACTTTAACGTGTGCAGTTTCCTTTAATAGCAAAAGCAGCCTCTTATTCACATTGTGCCCAAATAAATTGTAGCCTGACCTGTACAACAGTAAAATGTCCTCTCCCTGTCAGTGCAGAAATTAACTTAACCCAATAAGGCCATGAGAGAGCTATCAGTGAAGTTTTAACAAACCAGAGAAATACAGCACATATTAGCATTCACAACATAGTACTCTAATAGTACTCTCTTCAGACAGGCAGCCTTCCAGACTCATGCAGATTTTTAGGCAAACACAGATGGACGGACACTTGGAGCCAATTTAAATGGATGAAGTACCAACAGACAGACAGAAGAGCAGCTTGTTAGATGGACTTTTAGATGAGTGGACAATCAAAGACGAGCAGACAGGCTGACAGACAACAGTAGCTGTTGTTGTCTGATCACTGCGGCATTCACATTCCCTCGTCACTCCTCTGTCTAAATAGCTTCAGGGTTTGTTTGTTTTGTACACACAACTGGGCAGCCTTGTTTCTGCATTCAGCATTGTTTCTTTCTCTGTTGAATTGTCACACAGAGACCAGACAAAACAAACTGACCCACATAGAAGACACGCTGGGATGTGACTGAACTGGCTAACCATATATTTTCCTCTCTATGCGTGTGTGTGTGTTTGTGTGCACGTTTGTGTTTGTGTGTGTTTTCAGGTACAAACTTTGTCTCAAGAGGACTTGGATGCTTACCTGAGTCAGGCTGTGTGTCTGAGACTGAAGTCCACTCAGGAGCTTCAACGGATCAAGGTCAGTTTCAAGTTGCAAACACAAACATACGTATGATTTCTGCTGATCTTCAACTAATTTTTTTTTCTTTTTTTAAAAAAAGGAACAGATCTGTTTTCACATTTTTCACTCATGTTTTGTCCCAGTGCACCATGAAGTCGTTGAATTTCCTACTCAAAGAAGACAATGTCCCTCGTAGTTTACAGTAAATAAGGTCAGCTTTTGACAAACACAGCTCAGAAAATATTTCCAGTCATAGAAAGTGAGGAGACAAATGGGGAGAAAATGCAAATAAGCTGCTGATTGAGTCTGCAGAATAACAAACAAACAAATAAAAAACCCAAAACAATAATGTTTAAACTGTGGTTGTATTACAAATGGTGATTCTACTTTTTTATAAAGTGAACCAATTTCTTACTGGTTCAAAATGAAAGCAGATACGTTTCCAGATTTTTCAGATTCATTTATAGAATTATGAAGAATAAAATGTAAAAATTACACAATTTTTAACCTGATGATTTTAAGTGATTTCACTGTATTAACTGTAGCTAAAAGTTGATATTTGTGGTAACTGTTTCGCACGTGTTACAGCTAATGAACAAACAATGAGACAGTTCAGCTTTCAGGGAAAACGGAGCCAAATATGTCCGAACGTGTTGTAGAAAAAGCTTCACTGTGATCATCTTGTTGCGCAGTATTTTAAATGATACTGATGTTGTATTAAAGTACAAATTAAAATTGCATGCAGAACACGAAACTCTGATGCTCGGCAATGAAGAATGACCGTTCTGAACAGTTCAGTGTTTGGACAGAAATTGACAGGAAATTAATCAAAAACTATTTTGAGAATCAATTGAGATCAAACAAAAATGCTGCACATTTTGTTTCTTTAGTTGCTTAAACGTGAGGATTTGCTCTTTTTTCTGTTACATCACCCTTAATTGAATATCTTGTCTACCCTAATTCATGGATAAATCGATAGTTGACCGTCCTAATCTAGACAGAAGTGTCACTGAAATCAGCGTCACTCTCGTGTCTTCTCAGTCTTCAGTTAGCTCCGTTGATCTGACTTGTGCGCTCTCACAGATTCGAGAATCACAGTCAGCTGTGCTTTTCCATTCTCTGGGAAAATGGCCGAGCTGTTTGCTGCCTTGTTGTAAGCCCATTTATTTTTACTGCTTAATTACCATACTTGTGTCTAGTAATTTGTATTTTTGCTGCTTGTCTGTTTTCTACACAATAATTAGGGCTGGGCGTTGATTTGAATATGCTGTCTGGAAGAAGTTCAGAGCAGCAGGAGGGAGTTAACTCAGTGACTAGTGAACGGATTAACTGCACACACACACACACACACACACACACACAAATAAATTCCTATACTCACATCTACACCTAGATTTGGGTGAACACACAAGCCAGTTTTTAATATATGATTGTGTATGCATTTTTGTGTGTGTGTGTGTGTGTGTGTGTAACATACAGAGAGATGCAGATTCTCCCACACGCGCACGCACGCGCACACACACACACACACACACACACACACACACACACACACACACACACACACTTCAGCACATCACAATGCAAGCAAATTGAAAACCTGCCCCTGTCCCCAACAAACACTGCTTTTTAAAAAATTAGGTAGTGTGTGTGTGTGTGTGTGTGTGTGTGTGTGTGTGTGTGTGTGTGTGTGTGTGTGTGTGTGTGTGTGTGCGTTCATTTAAGTAAAAATGAGTCACATCATTTGTGTGTTTATGTGTGTGTGTTTAGGGGAAAGGGGTTGTGGGGAGGTTTTGGGATGCACTGGTTTCATTGCAACATTCCTCCTCATGGGACTGTGATTGTGGCGTGTGTGTGCGTCTGTGTGTGTGTGTGTGTTTGTGTGACACAGAGAGTGTGCTGGCGACAGCCGCCTGTCTGTCCTGGCTGACGCTCACCACATGGAGCTATTTACACCAAGAACACTCCGCCCCACTGGACAGACACACACACACACACACACACACGTTTCTGTCTTTGTCTCTCTCACTCTATGTGTTCTCATGTTCTGCTTTTTACACTCGACCACTTTCTCTTTTTCTGTCTCTCTTCACGTTGCTCTTTGTCTGTCTGCTCTCTCTCTCTCTCTTTGTGTGTGTGTTTGTGTGTGCCTTCAGGCTTTTGTGTCTCTGTCCAGTGGTTCATTGTTTTCAGAAGGTGAAGCTGTGTTTGACTGGAGGCAGGTGGCAGGCAGGGCTGTGTGTGTGTGTGCGTGTGTGTGTGTGTGTGTGTGTGTGTGTGTGTGTGTGTGTGTGTGTGTGTACACGTAATCACTGTTATCAGTGCTATCTGCCAGAGGACAGGTGAGGGCTGAAAGCACACGCACACACTTACGGAGAACATCTGCCTGCTGCCATTGCAGTCAGCTTCCTCTCTTATTCTTTATTGTCCTCGTCTTCTTTTTCCTTATTGTCCTCCAGTTTCACCTTTCTTGTCTGTCTCTGCTGGTTTTCATGGTCAGTGATTTGGAGATTAGATGCTATATTTATAGTTCTTTATCTTGTTTTTTCATAATTTTATATTTAATACCTTGAGGACTCACTCACTTATGTCATTATATCCTAAAACATAAGAACTTATGGAACTTCATGTTCGGATAAATATTGAACCAGAGTTTTTTCACCCTCACCTTTCCCCCATCTCGTCAGTTCCTCATCTGTTTACAACTTGTAGTGTATAATTTCATTAAAAATAGCGTAAGGCCAAGTTGACATTCTTATACATATACTTTTTTAATTTACTGTCATATTAGTGTGAAATGTTGTTGCAGTGAGTAAATCTCAGCAGTTTCCCTGTCAGATATAGTGGCCACAGCAGCCAATCAGTGTTGTTACCTGCACATACCAAGCGAGATAGATGGTGACAGTGAAGTGGGTGGTCTGAGTTGTATGTAAGTGATTTACGTGTCAGGTTGGAGCAGATTAGGTTGTGCAAGGTGGGGCTGGGATACAGGAATTATTATAGCAGCTGTGAGTCAAAGGTTAAGAAATGTGTGTGACACGAAGCGTATTGAAGAAACAGATGACTCTTTACAGGAGGACAGTTTAACTTCAGCGTGGGAAGATATTTGTCATGTGTTGATTGAAGCTAATGTTGTTACGTTTAAGAGGCTTTATTAATGTGAATGATAAATATGCCAGTGAGCCAAAGGTGACCCATATCGATACGTATTATTGAACAATAAGGACATACGACTGAGAAAGACCATTACATGTGATGATGTAGTTTGATTAGTTAATTACGTCACTAAATGAAAGAGTGAGTCTCTCTCCCTGTATGGGGGAGTGATTGGCTGTGTGGTCATTCACTGTGGGGATGAGGATGTTTGCTTTGTGAAACGTGGTGAAGTCAAGTATGACCTGCAGGGAGCTCAAAAGAGAGTCACTGTTGCTGCATTCATGGCTGCCTCATGTGAAAATATGAAGTGTGTGTGCAGTAACAGAATATACACCAAAGTGTCAATCTTCATCATAAAGATATACTGCCAACCAAATGTAAAACCAAACCCTTTTCTTCCCCTGCTCTCAGCTGCCTTTCCTCTCCAGTCGTGCGGTGCAGCTGGCCTCTCTCTACGTCCGAGGCCTGAGCCACCTGCTGGGTGCTAACTGTGCCAGCGGCTGCCCGCTGCCCAGCGCTGCCCTGATGCCTTGGCACAGCTTCGATGGACGGCTGTTCCACTCAAAGTACCTGCTGTCACATAGCAGCACAGAGAAAACTGTGTTGCTGGACAGCGATGTGAGTTGAGACAGACAAACAAAAAGGAGTGTGTGTGTGTGTGTGTGTGTGTGTGTGTGTGTGTGTTGGGGGGGGGGGGGGGGGGGTGATGAAGTTGTCTTCTGTTGCAGTTTTTGTGTTTTTTTAAGCTGGATGAACAGCATGATTTTGAGCTGTGTCTGAATCATGTGTAATGTGCATGTCTGTCTGTCTGTCTGTCTGTCTGTCTGTGTCCAGTCGTCCTGTTTGTCTCTGTTTCTCTTCCTGAGAGAGAAAGTGACAGACACCTGCCGGAAGCGAGGCAGAGTCCTGCAGTCCAGACCTAGTGATCCAGGACAAAGTCCTAAAACCACACCAGGACCCAGGTACAGAGATGGATACACAGGTGAGAAACTTGACTGACTGAGACTTGTTACCTGTGTCTTTTGTCCTCAAAGATGCGGCTGTATACATGTGAAACATTTAAAAGTGCCACAGTTACCTACAGACTTCAAAAACATAAGAAGGGTCACAGCGCATGACAAAAATATATCAGTGTCTTTAAATTTGCCAAATTTTCCAGTTTCTAATTAATCATTGAGTGTTTTAAGCACTGAAATGAGTCCGTTCAGTTGGTTTTGGCTTTGTCAGTGATTTAATGTCTTTTATGTTTCTCTGTCCTTGCTCGTACTCAACATTCACTCTCTGTGAATGTTGGTTCTGTGTTGTTTCATTCAGCATAATTATGCTGCCATTTTGGCCAGGACTCTTTGGAAAAAGAGTTTTTGATCTTCAGACCATCCTGGTTAAACAAAGGTCAGAGAGAGAATAACGTTTTGACCTGAATTAAGAAATGTTATGGTGTTTCTAGGGCACCCTGGTGGCCTCGTGGTTAAGATGCATACCATGTAACCACAATGTCCTTGGTGCAAATCAGGCTGGGGAGCTTTGTCGCATGTCACATCCCTTTTTCTCTTCCCATGCTTCCTGTCTGCGTCTATACTGTAAACTTTCCAATAAATAGACAAAAATGGCAAAAACAATCATTATGAAAGTGATGTTGTGATGTCTGTATTATTTTTAAGGCTCCAGTAGTTCAGTTTTTCTGTTTTGGAGTCTTTGTTTCTGATCAGTGTTCAAAGTCCAGACAGCTAAACAGGCCTGGAGTGGTCTGGTCGAGCGGTAGAAACATACTGTAGCTCATTTGAAAATCTGATGAAAATACTGCTGGAGCCAAACAGAGGAGCAGCAGTTTAATCTGACAGTTCATCTGTGGTTGTAGTTCTCTGGTGCCCCTCATGGCACCACATTACCCAGAGGGCCGTGCTGTAATGAGCTCCATGTGTGCTGTGGCCTTCACGCATACCGCCGCTTGTGTGCACGCGTGCACACGCGCACGCTTGCATTCGAGACTTGCTTTGTCAGTGCACTAGTAATAGTAGGTTTCTGTTTATAGGCGGAGAGCTCTATTTTAAGACACACAACAAGACTAACTGATTACAGACTTCTCTCTTCTGTCTCTCCCCTCGTTTTGCTCCCCTTCCCCGCAGTCGTTCCCTTCTAACTCTTCATCCTTTTATTTTCCTTCACCCTCCCTCTGATTCGTTTTTGTGTTTCTCACTGTTCTCTCTCTGGTGCTGCGTGCAGACGCCTTTCCGACTCATTATACACTCATTTTCAAACATATTCACCCTCCAACACACTTGACATGTGTTAATGTGGCCTGTCTGTATATGACGCTTTGAGGCTCGCAGTTGTTCTGTGCCCTGTCGGTACTCCGTCCTGCCTGGTGGTCAATCTCAGAAGACGACTCAGCAGTAGCTTATGAAATGTGAACCAGTAGTTTCAATTCAACCCTGTGACTTGTAAACCTTTTGGGGCCGTCTCTCTGTGTGCCATGTTGGCGCAGAGTCTCTGAATTGCGCCGAACTGTCTGCTTTTTGCCCAAGTCAACCCTTGTGGGTCTCATGAGGATGTTTCTGGTTTTATAGATGGAAGGCTGTACACTCTTTATACCTCAGTGTTTCATTTCTGCCAGACGCAGACAGCAATCATTACTACAGAACTGTGGGGATAAGGAGTGTGTGTGTGAGCAAGAGAGACACAGAGTGTGTGTGTGTGTTGAGAGAGAGAGAGAGAGAGAGAGAGAGAGACAGAGAGACAGAGAGTATGTGTGTGCGTGAGAGTAGTGGTGGCGCTATGTGGTATCGTTGAGGGCCCGGTTTGGTTTTTGTTTGGAATCAGGCCTGATGTTTAGTCTCCTCAGCAAATATCTCCTCTGCCCGCCTGCCCTTGCAATTACACTCCAACAGAGAATCTAGTATAGCTGCTCTCCCACGTCTCCTCAGTTTATTTCTGCCCAAAAAGATAAAAAGTAAATGAAAACAACCTCATTTTCAGATTGGTTTTGGAGTTCATTTTACTGACTGAGAGCAGTGATGGACCTCTCCTATCTCCTCCAGTCTGTCCTCTGATAATTTTCATTAACACATATTTAACTCTCTGACAGGAATAACACATTTTCTCTAATCTCTAAAATCTTATTCGACTCCCTCTTTGGTTTTAGAAACTGAAACTTCTCCAGAAGACATACTGACCACAGAAATAGGCCTTAAAGAAGTTTTGGTGCTTGTGGCCTGACTGACACATCCACTTATGCATGGCATGCTTTCATGTGCTTTTCCCTGCACTTTCACACTCAGTGAGCGGACTGATGGGGGGATGGCTCCTTTTGGCAAGGCCTAAAGTTGGAGTTGGTGTTTCATTTCAAGCACTTTATAATTGTCCTGAAATCAGCCACATCTGTCAGAGTTCCTTACATGAAAAGTGTGTCACAAGTTTTTATGAATACAAGGATGAATTTTAAGGGCAGCATATCAGATAGAGGGAAACATTTCGCTTTTTCTTCTTGTTGATCAATTTTATAATAAGAAGTAGAGCAAAAGTCACAGAGTACAATAAATGCAATATGTCTCATCTGAGCTGAGGTTTCTTTATTTGTTAGACGACAGTTGACACAGAGGTCTGTCAGCGCTCAGCGTCATGAAACCTTTCTTCTTTGTTTGAATATTTCGGCTGGAACTGGCATTGGTAGAAATGGTGAGTGTGTATGTCTGCTGCTGCGAAATGGCTCTTTTTCTGTTCTGTGGGTAGCCTTGGAATAATTTAGGACAGACTTTTAAGGAAAGGTGTGTGTGTGTGTGTGTGTGTGTGTGTGTGTGTGTGTGTGTGTGTGTGTGTGTGCGTGCGTGTTTGCATGCGTGCGTGCGTGTGTGCGTTTGGTTGAGAGAGAGAGGAACAATTGTTGATACTTACTTTGTGCCAAATGCTGCATTTAACCAAGATTTAGTAAGTTTTGTTAGTCAATTCCCAGACTCATAAAAGTATAAAGGCTTGTGTCGACTCATAACTAAAACCTCATTTTCACTTTCAGGTCGGCCTCCAGGTGGTGGTGAGAGCTGGAGAGAAAGAGGAGAGACCACAGGAGGCCATGGAGGAGGATGGAGGGAGAGCGGGGAGGCATGGGGAGACCGGAGTGAATATGAAAACACAGAGAGACTGTGGGAGAGAGGAGTTTACGGAATAGGGGGGGTGAGAGGAGGCCGACATTTCCCCCCTCAACCTCACTCTTATTCTCACTTCCATGATGGAAGAGCCCAGAACATGCTCCATCGACCTAAACAGAGCAGACGTGGATCGTACCAAAGCAGAGGGAGGTACCGGCTGGCTCCGAGGTAACGCCACTATGAAAGTAAAACGTCTTCTTCTCTCATGTTTCTTCTGTTCTTATCTGTTTTATAATGTCATGTTTCCTCCTCTCCTCTCCTCTCAGATGGTCACAGCCTCCTGCCCCAGGAACATAACTCGAGCCTGAACAGAGAGGAGAGAAGAGGAGGATTAGAGGGGAGGATTTGAGGAGTTAAGAGGATGGGAAAGACATGATGAAAGGAGTGAAGGAATCACATTTCTCTGAACAAACTGATCAGTGAATTATCCGTCAGGAATGTTTGTCTAAAGGATGCAGTAGGTCGAGAAATGGGGATCAAGAGGAGGCGAGATGAGGAGATTAGCAAGACGTTTATTTAATTTGCCAGTTTAACCTGAATTTGTCTTCGTGCACATCTCAGAATAATCCTGTAAACATACTTCTTTTAAAGTGGTTTCAAAGCCTCTCCTTTATCTCAGGACAACTTACCTGTTTTACTGTGACAGAAAATGAAGAGGACGCCTGAGCACTTGCTAAACAAACACAGGCATGAGCCACCTCAAACATGCACTGAGAAGTGGATTAATGGCCAATCCTCAAGCCTGCTCTGGACTCTTATCTGTGACAATAAAAGGGCAAAGATCTTAAAATCTGTGTGTGTCCAGTGGCATAATCCCTTTAAAGGACTAGAGAAACAGTGATGCTGGTATCGGATATCGGCTGAAATCAGTACTGGAGATTTATACGCCTCTATAAACGGATACTAAGAGCCACTTGTGACGTTAAAAACAAAGTGAGGCAGCTTGAATTTCTGCTTTTTCATGCACACTGGAACATGAGTTGAACCTTGCTTTGTTTTGTTCTGTATCTACAAATCAGTTGTCTTAATACTGAGCTGTCTGTGATGAATGAACAACACTAAAGTTTCACATTTTAATTCACATTACTGATTTGATCATTTGGTAACGCTCAGTATCGTATTTCAATTTCTTCCAAAATCACCAAATGTTTTAAACTCAAAATGTTTATTTTTCTGCTGCGTCTAAAATCTCTAAAGTTCATTTTCCACAGGAAAATCTTGCAACAATCCCCAAACAGATGACACACGTCACTGTGAATTCCACTCGTGGATTATTAAGTAAATAACGCCATAATCCACTTTTAGTTCTTGTCTGTTCACACAAAGACTCTTGATGTCGGCACGTCCTTTCTTATTTGAACAGCCGCTCTTACACTGTTCGTGGGTTGATGAGGAATGTATGGCCCGTGCAGTCATGCTGACCGTCTGTCTTCCTGTAGCGCCATGAATGTCGTAAAACCCACCAGAGAGGAAGAGGATGCAGAGAAAGTGCCACAGCCTGAGAGTTTTATTCCTCTCTTTCTGTGTGTGTGTGTGTGTGTGTGTGTGTGTGTGTGTGTGTGTGTGTGTGTGTGTGTGTGTGTGTGTGTGTGTGTGTGTGTGTGTGTGTGCCTGTAAGCAGAAGATCTGGAGTCTTGACTACAAAATATCACGATATATCAGATGGTGACTTTTAAAAAGCGCTCAACACGTGACCAGTGTGTGAGATAAACCTTATATGTTTTGTTACTGTGCTGTGTTGTTTTTGCCTTTTTATATATTTCGTAAATGTAGAATAAAATCCTGCTGGTTAAAATTCTATTTAAAACACTGAAAAACATTTAAATTTTTGGAAACAAACTTCCATTAATTTTTAAAAACTTTCAGGCTGATCTTTCTGTTTGAGTCGCCCTCCTCAGTCGTCAAACATGAAACTTCAACATTGTGTAAAGCAGGACGAGGTTTCTTTTGTCAGCACAGCGGCAGCACCAGGTGCGGCGTTAGGGGTGGGCCTGATGGGCCTGGACCCACCCACTTGTACAACTGGCCCACCCTGAATGACTTGGAGAATTTTCCTAACATTTATTTTTAATGATTAAAATCAGCATTTTAATAAAACCCTTAAAACAAAAATGTTTCCATTTAAAAAAAGATAAAAATACAACACTTATTCGGCTATTATCACATGAGGTCTAGTCCGGTCACAGCTGGCCATCATTGGTCGCCCCAGACATGTTATGCTCGTGCATGCACGTCACAATCTGGCGGTTGTTCAGCATGACACAGCATGATACCAGTCATTTTTGTTTAAGTGAGACTACCAGTTGGAAACAGAAAGACATCCTTTATTAGTCACACTATACACAACATGCACACACGTGCCATGCTTGGTGAAATTCTTCTTCCGCTTTTGACCCATCCTGGTGCTCCTTCCTCCGCGGCAGACCAGGAGCGGTGGGCTTCCAGCCGACCGGCGCCCGGGGACCCAGTTTCTTCTTCGTCACCATTGGTCAGGTGGTGATCTTCATGCATGTTTTTTAGAGAGAGGTTTCATTTTTTATGGAGGATACCCCCGGTGAACATGGGGAGAACATGCAAGCTCCACACAGAAAGGCCCCTTTCCTCGAGGGGCAGCAGGCACCGAAGGCATGGAGGACACGCCCCCAGCGCCCCAGGTGGGAGTCGAACCCGGGACCTTCTAGGCGAGGCGCGACGTTTCCACTGTCCCACCGTACCACACACTGTTAATTTTTGTAATTAAGAGGCCCACCCAAAATTGAAATCCTGGCGCGTGCCTGGGCAGCACCAATGGAGAAATGAAAGTTTAGGCCAACTTAGATATTTAAATAAAACTCTGTATGCGTTCGTACATTTCTGTGTCAAAGCTTGTGTGTGCTGCATCTGTTCAAGGAAATCTTCAGTATATTTGAACCAGGTGTATTTCACGTAAACGTGGTCATGCTAACTTCACTCATCACCTCCATTGCAGAGAAATGGGGATACGAGGAACGCTGTGTCTGCCTCTGAGCAAACGCAGAAAGTAGCATCGTGTAATATCCTTGTTAGCTCACAGCACGGGGATCTACATCTGGGACAACTTGCTCTCTCTCAGCTAACGTTCCCATTGTAACGTCGGATCATAATGGGTTCAGGAAAACGTATAAGCAGATGGGAGTATTTATCGCTGATGGGTCGCACAGATTGTAATCCCTCACATAGCGTCTTACATGTTGTAATCACTTTTTCCTACTGTTTTATATTCATGCTGAGGTTTTAAGAGGTTAGGGACAAGGAACCGAACAGCCTTGAGATTATTAGAGTCACATGTAAAACCTTTCTAAGGGGATGTGACCAAAACGTCCACTCCCTGTTGTTCCCCTCAGTCTACAGGCAGCAGAAGAAACAACAGAGCGTGTGTGTGTTTTCTGGGTTAGTAACTGTGGTGAGTGGGTGTGTACGTGAGGAGGGGCGACAAGGGTGGGGCACGCAACACACATGCATGACTTAGGTCCAGTTGCCCCTTCTGCATAATAACAATAACAGGAGGAGGGATGTTTTCTGTGGTGAAGAGGAAGCGAGGGATGGAAGGTTAAAAAGGGAGGAAGAGGGAAAAAAACAAAATGGAAGACGGAAATGAAGGAGTGTAAAGGAGAGGGGATAAGTAAACATTGAGAGGTGGGAAACACACCAGAGGAGTAGGCGATGGAGAGGTGGAGGACTAAGAATAGAGAATACATCAGAAAACAGGATGAGAGTGGAGAAAAGAGAGGAGGTGAACTTTGAGGAGAGGAAAAGGTTAAGACAGAAGAGTTAAGAACACAAGCAATTTGAGTCCGTAGTCTTGCCTTAACCACAGGAAACTCTGTTGGCTGGCGGACAGATCAGCTTCCTGCGTGTGTGTGTGCGTGGTGGAGGTCTGGGCGTGGTCCCTCCAGCAGCATGGAGACAAACAGTCAAACCCCCTCTCGAGGCCTCCTCCCTGGGATTGGCTCTGGCCTCTTTCCTCTCCGGTGGCAGTTGTTCAACAGGCTGTCGACTCCATTTTGCCTGACACTCTCTCTATGTCTTATCTAAACTTTCTGAGGCTTTTGTCCCGACAAAGTCATCAAACAAGGCACCCACTTGTGTAACCATCTGGACCAAGGGGATTTGATTTAAACCCTTGTGGTGTCCAGCGGTGACCGCAATGGGTGGCACGAAAATGTTCGTGTTGTGACCTCAAAACCACTACAACAAAGTTCACCCGGGTCAACTACAGTACTGGTAGAAATTAAAATGGAGAAATTTACAGTGATGAAGTCGTCACTATATGTGCCTTAATGTGCTGTGTGTACATTTTTATTGGATAGATTTTATTGAAATTTGCTGCAGACAATCCTCTTCCTCAGCAGATGAAGCCGACTGACTTCAGTGGTCCCCTGACTTTTCAGGTCAAAGTCTGGAAGACGGCTTGGCTTTACGTTTTGCACGGACATTCATCGCTCTTAGACGATGAATTCTCATGACTTTGGTGACCCCCTGACGTTTTCTGTAGCACCGCCATGAGGTTGTTATTTATGATTCTTAACTGACATGTTTCAATCATTGAATGCTCAGCAGGAAATTTGGTTCAGACATAAATTTGATGTTTTCCTCAGAATGAATTATCAGAACTTTGATCCTTTAACTTTTCGTTTGAAGGACAATTCATGGTTTCTGCACCTGAGCCGTGAAGGTATGCACGGTCCCCTGTGCGGGCGTCCATACACGGCCTGAAACACAGAATATGCATGCACTGGGAAAGTAAACTGGACACTTGTTTCG
Source organism: Chaetodon trifascialis (assembly GCF_039877785.1). Classification (NCBI taxonomy): domain Eukaryota; kingdom Metazoa; phylum Chordata; class Actinopteri; order Chaetodontiformes; family Chaetodontidae; genus Chaetodon; species Chaetodon trifascialis. The sequence goes on from NC_092056.1 coordinate 18,881,377, forward strand.
AGCGCTGCATCCGTTCTGTATTTTCCATCCTTGGTCCTATCCTTGTTATGTAGTCATATAGTCTTTTCTTTTTTCACTTTTTCATGTTGTTCAGCCAAGAACAACAAGCAAAGAAACTCTTTTTGCAGTCAGGATGTCACACTCATGTTTTCAATGTGTGGAATTTGTCTGTCGTCAGGCCAGAAATGTTATTTGTCCATTCCTTAGCTGGACCAAATACTTGCAAAACTGACATTCTCATCAGCTTCACTTGTACTTTGTGATTTGTGCTAATTAGAAAGTATCACCATGCTGACACAGTGAACTAAGATGGTGAACATGGTAAACACTATACCTGCTTAGCATCAGCATTTTAGCAAGTGTTAGAATGCTGACGTTAGCATTTAACTGAAAGCACCTCTCTGCCTCACAGGGAAGGTCGCATGACTGTGGACTCTTAGTCCTGTTAGAAGGAGGGTGTCAGTAAGTGATGTATGAGGTGGATGATGCTCCCTTGTTTGTTCCAATCCTGAGCAGCATCAAATTACAGCAGTTTGGGAGAAAATGTGAGAGCAGGCATGGATTTACTTCCACCGCAACACCACTTGTTAACACCTGCCATCAAACCAGCTGTTATAGAGGGTAATTGTTATTATTATATGATGAATAACATGTGTTCTACTAAGTTAACACGTACCTTAAAGTGCTGTTATGTGAAAACCTCCCAACTGGTGTTTTCACCTTCTTACATACAGGATGGGCGTCAGGATTGCAGAGGGAAACCTATTGAACACATTTAGATATACAGCTTATTGCAAATCATTACTGGAGGACCTTTTTGTCTAAATGAACAGCTGTATTCATGCACTGATGCCTCTTTATTCATTTAAACCGTTGTTGCATAGACATGCTAAGAAGAAGGGTGGTTTGTTTTCTTGGTTGATTCTGTGTGTGTGTGTGTGTGTGTGTGTGTGTGTGTGTGTGTGTGTGTGTGTGTGTGTGTGTGTGTGTGTGTGTGTGTGTGTGTGTGTGTGTGCGCGCGTGACAGAAAGAGTCTTGGCGACAGAAATGGCTTTGTTATTTTGTTGTTTGAGTCGATTTTACAGAGGCACGCACCAAAGTGACACAGGCGTCCAAAAATACACACAGCCATAGAGACCAAATATAACCCTTCTGTATTTACAGCAGAGTCTATAAATATAAACTCCTTTCTTTAGCTGAGGCCTAAACACAGAGGGAACAACTCTGTAACTGTGTGTGTGTGTGTGTGTGTGTGTGTGTGTGTGTGTGTGTGTGTGTGTGTGTGTGTGTGTGTGTGTGTGTGTGTGTGAGTAACCAGTCCCAGTACTCAAGACTATTGCCTGATGTAGCAGTGACTGGAATTGGACAGAGAGGGGGGGGGGGGGGGGGTCATTAACAAAGGAAGACAGTAAGACAGTAATGGAAAAGAATAAGAAACTGAACTAACACAGTAGAAAAAGCAGAAAAGAGAAACTGGACTGATTTTTAGCTGTAAACTGAAATGTGTTGGATCTTCCTCTTGTTTGACCACTCGCCTCCCATTTTATGCCAACAACCAAGTCTGACGCTGAC